>NC_057862.1:674423813-674671313 GCF_019393635.1 Dromiciops gliroides | reverse complement strand
GCTAGGTGGCACAGTGGATAAAGCACCGGCCCTGGATTCAGGAGGACCTGAGTTCAAATCCAGGTTCAGACACTTGACATTTACTAGCTGTGTGACCCTGGGCAAGTCACTTAACTCCCATTGCCCTGCCCCCCCTCCCAAAAAAAAGAGCTCAGCTCCAATGATGTTTGTACTTCCCCTCCAATAGAACCCTAGAATTTCTTTTGTACATACTTATATATGTTGTCTTTTCTTGAAAGAATGTAAGCTCCTTGACAACAGGGATTGTTTCTTTTCTGTGTTTGCACCCCCGGCGCTTAGAACATAGGAGGGAGGCGCTCAATAAATGATGGATGGATGGATGGACCTCCTGGGAAATGGAGATGGTAATAGGGGTTGGGAGGGCCAAATGACAGGATGTCTGCAGTGGACTTGGTCAGCCTGAAAGGGCAACATAAATGTCAGTGGTGCTGGTGGGCAGAGATGGAGAAGGAGGAGGTTATTGTAGAGAGAACTCTAGCCTTGGAATCAGGAAGACCGGGGTTCAAATGCCAACTCAGACACTTATTAGCTGTGTGACCCTGGACAGGTTGTTTAACCTCTCTGTTCCTGAATTCCTCAGTGGCCTCCAATGACATTCTTTCCAGCTCCGGAGCTATGGGCCTATGACAGAGGTGGTGGTGATGATGTCTCTCCCACCCTAAAGACCTAGGTTCAAGTCCTGACTTGGTCTGTCAATGAGTCAATCAACACACACTTACCAAGTGCCTACTATGTTCCAGGCTCTGTGCTACTCACTGTGCTTCTTTCTCAGTTGCAATTTCCTTGACTATAAATTGAGAGGGTTGGACGGGATGGCTTCCAAGGTCCCTCCTGGCTCTGCTTCCAGGGTCTTTTGGCTTAGCCGTGAGTGCTTAGTTAAATTATGAGGGATTCGTGACTTAGCCTGTTGTCGCTGAACTATTCTGGGGATTTTCAGCCTGCATCGGGAAATTATTAAAGGCAGTAGAGAGGAAGTGGGAGTCAGAGGCAGGGAGTTAGCCTTGGTCTTCTCTCTCTCCCTCCCCACCCCCCTTCTCTCTGTCTCTGTCTCTCTGTCTCTCTTACACACACACACATATGTGAGCACACACACACATCCTATTCTTTTCTGTTTTAATTTTTCTCCACCCCCTCTCCCCCAACAAGAGTTGGTTACTTTGTTAACTAAATAAACACTAGCTCTTTGGCTGTGTTGGCAGCTAGCTATGTGACCTTGGGCAAGTCATTCCCTTCTCTGGGTCTCAGGCATCATGGCAATGTGGGGGTTGGTCTACACTAGATGACCTCTAAGATCCCTCTGTTCTGGAGCTATGACAATGAACACTTAAATGCTTCCTTCCTCTGAGGAGCCCGATGGGGGTATCCAGTTTTTAAAGAGGAGAATTCTATCTGGGCATGGATTGTCCCTCCCACTGAGTGGTTTGGGGGACTCTCCCGGGCTCCCCAGCTTTGCTTTGGCCTTGCTTGCCTTCTCAGAACCCTTCTCCCTCTCAGGCTCCCTGTATCTGACCCCTCTTGCTCTCTCTCTCTCTTGTCCCAAGATCAGGCAGCCCAGTGGCCACCTCCCTGAAGCAACCAGTGAGCCTGGCCTTGACAGAACATCAGGGTTGTAAGGGATCGGCGACCTCTACCCTCGGAGGTCCAGGAAGTCCTAGGAAGACCCAAATCCTGGCTCTGACCCTTGCTAGCTGTGTGACTTCACTGCTCTGACCCTCAGTTTTCTCATCTGTCAAATGAGCATAATGATATCCGTAATGATGTTCTCATAGGGCCACATGTTATGCTCAAAAGAGATAAAAGGGCTTTTAAAAAAAATTTAAAGAGCTGTGTAAATGTTATGTAGCAGATTTTGTTTGCTAGAGCCCTCCTCACATTATCTCTGATACTTTCTTCATTTGGGCTTGTTGCCTGTTTTCCCTTAGGCTTCCTACCTTTAGCCCTAGCCCACAGTGACTCCACAAAAAGTTGGGAGGAAAGAGCTTTGTAAACTCTAAAGCAATGTATAACTGCCAGGTACAGTGTAAAGCTCGATGGCTCTGGAGTTACAAGGAGCTGGGTTCAAATCTTGCCTCTGATGCTCTCTGCCTGGATGTCCTTGGCCAGGTGACTTAACTTCCCTGGGTCCTGGTTTCTTCTACTGTAAAATGATGGGGATTGAACTAGATGACCTTTGGGGTCCCTTGCAGATGGAGGTCCTCCCTCATCAATGGGAGTTTTTGTCTGTATTATTAGTGTAGGGAAACAATGAGGTTTTGTGTTCAAAACCCAGGGCAGGGGGGCAACTAGGTGGCACAGTGGATAGAGCACCAGCCCTGGAGTCAGGAGGACCTGAGTTGAAATCCGGCCTCAGACACTTGACACCTACTTATCTGTGTGACCCTGGGCAAGTCACTTAATCCTCATTGCCCCGCAAAAAACAAAAAACAAAAACAAAACCAGGGCAGAAGTCAACAGTTTTCTTGCTGGGAGACAAATGTAATAAAGGCAGGACTGTGCTTTCCCTCAACCTCTTGTTTCTACCCAACTGTATTTGCATGCTAATTAAAGAGGATCTTGGGAGTAAGGTTTGCTTGAGTAACCAACCCTGCCTTCACATAGCTAGTGTGGGTGATTTATAGACAGATTCCTCAAAACAAGTTTTGAGAGTCTTGTGATCCAATGTTAAATGGAAGTTACAAGATATTTACTAACCTTAAGTCAAATAGTTGTGTGAGACCTTGGATTTTGAATTAGCCTAAGGCAACCAAAATAATAGAATTTTTAAAAATCCAAATGAGTGATTGCATCCATGTTGGGAATGCTCTTCAGAGATGTAGGTTTCTCCAGTTCTTTGGTAACTTTTGGTCTTAGAAAATTTCCTAGGGCATTCAGGATTTGAATGGCTTTTTGTTTTTGTTTTTGGTGAGGCAATTGGGGTTAAGTGACTTGCCCAGGGTCACACAGCTAGTAAGTGTTAAGTGTCTGAGGCCGGATTTGAACTCAGGTCCTCCTGAATCCAGGGCTGGTGCTCTATCCACTGCGCCACCTAGCTGCCCCTTGAATGGCTTTTATAGGCAAGACTTGAACCTAGGTCTTCTAGACTCCCAGGACAATAATGATGCCACCTCTTAAGCTTAGCTGGAGGAATTGACTAGCCATCCTTGTCTCCTGATTGGCTGGGTATGGCAGTTTTTATTGCTTTTGGCTATGTACTAAAAGAGCTGTAGTTATCTCTGTCAGAGAGAGGCTTTTAAGTCACTGCACCCTTATTGATGGGCATAAAGAGCAAAAAAGGTTTAGCAGATGGTAGAAAAGTGGCTTGGCAACCACATGACTCAGATGTGTTGTCCAGCACAGAGATGGTATGCCCAGGGAAGGGAGAGAGAGGAATAAGCAATTATATAGTGCCTAAGCATTTTACAAATATTATCTCATTTGGTCCTTACAACAACCTTTGGAGGCATTTGCTGCCATTATTCCCCTTTTACAGTTGAGGAAACTGAGATAGACAGAGGTTAATAATCATAATAATAGCTAACATTTACATGGTGCTTATTATGTGCTAGGCACTGTGCTGATCATTTTATAATGATCTCATTTGACCTTCACAACAACCCTGGGAGGTAGGGGCTGTTATTATCCTTATTTTATGGATGAGAAAACTGAGGCAAATAGAAATCGAGTGACTTGCATAGGGTCACACAGCTAGTAAGTGTCAAGTGTCTGAGGTCAGATTTGAACTCAGGTCCTCCTGAATCTGGGGCTACTGCTTTATCCATTGCGCCACCTAGCTGCCCCCGTACTATTCTTTTTTCTTTTTTTTTGGTCAGGCAATTGGGGTTAAGTGACTTGCCCAGGGTCACACAGCTAGTAAGTGTCAAGTGTCTGAGGGAAGATTTGAACTCAGGTCCTCCTGAATCTTTTCCCCCTTTTCATTTCCAGCCCTGCCATCTTTGGGAGGACCTCTACAGCCTAGGGTATGTCTAGAGGACAATGATCGGGAAGGGGGAGGCCACTCAGCAACACAGGACCTGAAAACCTGGCAGAAAGTCAGCTCCTTAGAGGCTGAGACCATCTCACTTAGTTAAAGATCTATAGGGATCTATAATCTGGAGGAGATTATACTATAATCTGGGGAACATTATACTACAAGGATCTATAATCTGGAGGAGATTATACTATAATCTGGGGAACATTATACTACAAGGTTCTATAATCTGGAGGAGATTATACTATAATCTGGGGAACATTATACTACAAGGATCTGTGAAGTTGTTGGCATGGTTAGTTACTCTGTCCATTGATGCTGATCCTAGACCCCCTACGACACAGAAGACAGTGGTAAAGGGTTTTTATGGTTGGAAAATTCATTGCCCTGTGGCCTGTTTGGTGGGAAGACTCTTCCAATTTTGTCAGTATAGGGGCTTCAGTCTGTTCTATACTCAAAGATCTTTCTAAATTGGTGGGATTTTCTAGGGCTTGTGTTTAGCTAGCACAGATTTCGAGAATTCAAGGTCACATTTGCTAGAATAGGGGCTTGGAATAGGACAATTGGGGTGGGTTGATGGTTCTCTTCCAATATCTGAAGAGGGATTAGGTTTATTTTGCTTGGCCTCAGAGGTCAGAACCAGGACCAACTGGTAAATGTAATAAGGAGGTGGATTACAGCTCAATATACATAAAAGAACCTTATAATAACATGAATTGTTCAACAATGGAATTTACTGCCTCTGATGTAGTGAGTTCCCCATCTCTGGAAGTGTTTAAGCAGTGACTAGATAGGCAAGTCTCATGGATTCTCTAGAGAGGATCTATCAGGCAGGATCTTAGACCAAATGATCTCTTAGATTGCTCATAAGTCTTGAGCTCTAGAATTTATGGTTGCCCCAGAACTTCCCTGAAGGGACAGGGGGACCTGATTTTCTTATATTTGACCCTGGCATTATGAGCAAAGGGGCTCTTAGAAGTTTCCAGATCAATTAACTAACAAAATATTATGTGCCTACACCTTAATAACTATGGGATACTAAGCAAGCTGTTCTTTGAGTCTCAATTATCTCATCTGTAAATTGGGTATAATAAAGTGATGATAGCCCAGTGGCAAGAGCACTGGATTAGACTGAGAGCTTCCACCTAGCAGGGATTTGGCATTTCCAATACTTAGCACCAGAGATAGCTAGATGGCTCAGTGGATAGTGCATTCATTGGGTTTGACCTGAGGAAGGTCTGAGTTCAAATCTAGCTTCTGATACTTTTTTAATCTATCTATCTATCTAAGCATTTGTCATTTATTTATTTATTCATCCATATCTATCTAAGCATTTGTCATTTATTTATTTATTCATCCATTTATTCATTCATTCATCTATTTATTTAAAATAATAAACATTTTTATTTTAAGTTCTAAATTTTATCCCTCCTTCTCCTCCCCACTCCTTGAGGTGGTAAGCAATCAGATATAGGTTTTACATGTACAATTATGTTTTGTTTTGTTTTCTTTTTTCGGGGCAGTGAGGGTTAAGTGACTTGCCCAGGGTCACACAGCTAGTAAGTGTCAAGTGTCTGAGGTCGGATTTGAACTCAGGTCCTCCTGAATCCAGAGCCAGTGCTTTATCCACTGAGCCACCTAGCTGCCCCCTACATGTACAATTATGTAAAACTTTACCGTATCAGTCATTTTGTATAAGAAAACTTGAAAAAAAGAAAAAAATGAAAGAAAGGGAAAAATAGCTTGCTTCATTCTGTTCCATCAATATCAGTTCTTTCTTTGGAGGTGGATAGTATGCTTTATCATTAGTCCTTTGGGGTTGTCTTGGATCATTGTATTGCTGAGAGGAGTTGTCATTCACATTTCTTCATCAAACAACATTGCTGTCTCTGTGCACAGTGTTCTCTTGGTTCTTCTCACTTCACTATACATTAGTGCTTCTGATATTTCTTAGCTTCATGACCCTGGGCAAGCGACCTAGCCTCTGTTTGCCTCAGTTTCTTCATTTGTAAAATGGGGGTGATGATAATAGCACCTATGACCCTGGGTTGCTGTGAGGATCAAATGAGATACTGCTTGTAAAGTGCTTTGTAATCCTTGAACCACTATATAAATGCTAGTCATCGTTATTATTAAAGTGCTATAAATGTCAGCTGTTACTATTTTCATTATTAGAAGTCCACCCCTCCAGCGCTAAACTAGGACCTGGGGCAACTACTGTCATCACTATTTCTGTGAACAGAAGAAAAACTAATTTTTTCTTGTGTCTGGTGAGGCACAAACGGGCAGCTAGGTGGTGCAGTGGACAGAGTGTCTGGTTTGGAGTCAGAAAGACTCGTCTTCCTGAGTTCAAATCTGGCTTCAGACACTTACTAGCTGGGTGACCCTGGACAAGTCACTTCACCCTGTTTGCCTCAGTTTCCTCATCTGTCAAATGAGCTGGAGAAGGAGATGGTAAACCACTCCAGTATCTGGAAACCCCTAAATGGGGTCTTGAAGAGTCGAACAGGACTGAAAAGTGGCTAATGAGGTACAAATCCTGCCCCTCTCAAGACAAATGGAAAGAAAGGCACCCCAGACTCTGTAGGCCACTGGTGGAGAAGCAGGGCAGGGCTGGTGTTAAGTATAGTCTGGCCAGGATACAGAACTAGGCAGTGTGATGGAGGGATGAAGAGGGAAGGGAACAAGCATTTACTACCTGCCTGCCATGTGCCTAGCCCCGTGCTGAGTGCCTTAAAAATATGATCTCATTTGATCCTCACAACAACCTTCGAGGGAGGTGCCATTATTATCCCAATTTTACAGAACAGGCAGCTGAGACAGGTGGAGGTGAAGCAACTTGTTTAGGGTTACCTAGCTAGTAAGTGTCAGAATCTGGATTTGAACTCAGGTCTTCCTGACTCCAGGCCCCAAATCCTAAAGTGGTGCCATTTAGCTGCCTCTTATTGCATTATAGGGACCACAGGGGTCCGTCAGCATCGTCATCATCAGAGAAGGGAGAAATATAACATTGGGTCTTTCAACTCTCAGAAAGTGGTGACAGGTTACAAAATCATTATCTGCAAGAAAAGGAAAAAATATTTGATTCTAGTCAGGTGGTGCAGTGGATAGAGTGAAGGCTTTGGGGTTAGATGACCTGAGTTCAAACCTTCCCTCAGACATTTTCTAATTGTGTCACCCTGTTCAGGTTCTTTAATCTCTCACAGCCTCAGTTTCCTCATCTATAAAATGGGGATAATTATAGCAACTATCTCGCAGAATTGTCGTGAGGATCAAATGAGGTAACAGATGCAAAGTGCTTTGTGAACCTTCAAGTGATAAAAATGCTATTTTCATTATTAGGAAATAGAGGTGTGTGTTTTTTTTAAAATCTCCATTAGACTGAAATGGAGGAGAGGAAAATAGAACTTTTTGCAATAAGCATTTTGTTTGTTGTGACATAGGAAAAACCAAACACAATGCAATGCTCCTGCCTTTCCAAAATGTACTTTAAAAGACTTTCTCTTATCTGTCCCATCTGTTGTGTCCATTCCTCAAATTGCACATCTTTCAGGGGGAAATGAGGAAGGGAATTTTGTCAAAAGCCATACCAGGCACAGATGTCTTTTCGAGATCATTTATTTCATGGGAATATTTTATGATGTTGAAAAAATCCCACCTTCTAAGGTATCTGTTTTTTAAAGAAGAGAGATCATGTTGTGCAAGAAGAATCAGAACAAAAGGGAAAAACCTCAAAAAAGAAAAAACAAAAGTAGAAACAGTATGGTTCAATCCACAGTTCTTTTTTTCTGGATGTGGAGAACATTTTCCTTCATGAGTTCTTTGGAATTGTCTCGCTTGTCCTTCATTTCTTTTCTTTCTTTCTTTCTTTTTTTTTTTGCGGGGCAATGAGGGTTAAGTGACTTGCTCAGGGTCACGCAGCTAGTAAGTGTCAAGTGTCTGACATCGGATTTGAACTCAGGTCCTCCTGAATCCAGGGCCGGTGCTTTATCCACTGTGACACCTAGCTGCCCCTTTGTCCTTCATTCCTGAAGCGGACCATGACATTGGGGTGATGTCATGACTTAAATAATAGAGAAAATTTTTTATAAAGCAAACTAAATTTAAGAGTGTTTTATGTGTACATTCTATACATTCACTCCCTTTTCAGTGTTCCAGCAATTCCAGGGCCATCTCCAGTCTTCTTGACTTTTGTCCTGCCACTGGACTTCAATGACTCAGGAGGAGAGAGTGAGGTCGGTGACTCTGCCTTGATTACATCCAGTTCTCTCAAGTCAAGACATCAGCTGTCATTGGTCCTCTTCGATAATGAAGGATGAAAAAGACCAAATGATACAAGAGTGGCTGATCTGCATCGGTGGAGGGAGTGTCTACACTGGGAGTCCCTAATTCAGTGGAATCGCAGGTTCAGACCTGCTGATGGGGCCTTTCCCTCAGACAGGTGATAGGTAGTGAATGGAGTACTGAGCTTGGAGTTGGACAGTCCTGGGTAATGTGGCCCATCGGCTACGTGGCCTCCCCAAGTCTCAGGCAGCTCTCCAGGATGGTGAGCTATATGGGGTTTGATCCGCTTAGGTTAGAAGGAATTCCCACACTGGGAGCTCACAGTCAATCCTTGATATAGTGACAAAAGAACAGCTTTGCTCAGCTATGGTGGGGGGGGGATGTGGGGAGACAGGAGTGAAACAACCCAGAGACTCTGCCCCCAGGCATCTCCTAGTCTAGTTGGGAGATAAGATTTACCCATGAGAAATCAGCTAAGGAGGAAGACCAAGTTCTGGGTGGTCAAATGTTTCCTTCTGATATAGAGTATGAAACTCCACTGGGTTCTGTATGTTGAGGCAGGGGAGCAAAGAGTGTGTCTGAGCCCCTGGACTCTTGGGTTTCCTGCCTGGGAATGGTGGGGAGGAGTGGGAGGTCTGCAGGGAGAAGCGGAAATAAAACTAAAACATGACAATGAGTCTGAGTTTTTGGTATTCCGTGCTTCGCTCAGGGCTCCAGTTCCGAGACATCAGGGGACAGAGGCTGCTTTGTCAGGGACGGAAGAGGGCCAGGGGACGGGGGAGGAGCGGCTAGAACTGGGGGAGTGGAGGCCAGGGCCCTGGTGAGGACCTTCTTCACTACCTCTGGGGCAGCTAACTCAGCTCCCTAAGCCAGCTGACCCAGGCCCCAGGGCCTTAACCCATTGCTATTCTGCTCGTGTGGGAAAAGCTGGATGAATGAAATACTGAACAATAGCATCAGTAACAATGATAACCACAGCAGTGGATCAACAAGCATTTATTTGGCCCCTGCTGTATGTCAGGGACTGCTGGGACTACAAAGACTACAATAAAAATGTTCCTGCCCTCAAAGAGTTTACATTTCATTTGGTGGAGACAATGTATGTACAGTCTTCTCATCTGTAAAATGGGGGAGTGTAACATCACGTCCAGGGCTGTTATGAGGATCAAATGAGATAATGTTTGTGAAAGTGCCACAGCAGTGATAGCGGTTATTAACCCAACCTCATCAGGTGAAGCATTTACTGTGGGCCGCGTGCTGTGCCAAGCCGGGAAATACAAAGAGAAACAAAAAAGCTCGTCTTGTCTTCAGGGAGCTTCTAGTATAGTGGGAAGAACAGCAGAGACATTGTCTCCATAAGTGGAGGCAGTGTCAGAGGGAGGGGATGGGCAAGGGGCAGGACCCTGGAGGCTGCCTGCACAAGGCAGAAATGAAGCAGAGAGTTGTAGAGAGCCCGGGTACAGAGTCCAGGAGGAAGAACATGCTGGGAAAATAAAAGGTGGTCCCCAGGGGCAGCTAGGTGGCGCAGTGGATAAAGCACTGGCACTGGATTCAGGAGGACCTGAGTTCAAATTTGACCTCAGACACTTGACACGTACTAGCTGTGTGACCCTGGGCAAGTCACTTAACCCTCACTGCCCCGAAAAAAAAAAATAAAAAGGAAGGAAAAGGTCCCATTATGAAGGCCTTTAAAAGATAAAAGGTGGTCCCTGAATTGACTTTTGAAGGAAGTGAATGATTCTCAAAGGTGAAGAAGCTGAGCATTTCAGGTGTGTCAAGTCAGTAATCATTTATTAAGCACCTACTATGTGCCGGGCACTCTTCTTCCGTCACACCTCAATGGGTCGCTCTGATTTCTCCCAGCTCCAAATTTAGGAGTCACTGCAGAGTTGGTGAAATGGGGTTTCCAGCATCATGATTGTCCCTGGGTTTGCACTGAGAGATGGTGAATGAGATTTTGCTTTAGGGAGACAGTTGGAGTTTCCTGGACAAAGATTGCTCTAGAAATATCCTGACTTTTTTCTGGATCCGTGGGTGGTTCGGAACCACAGAAATGTACAAGCAGCATTTGAGAGAAAGTCAGCAATCATTTATTAATTCCCTCATTGTCCTTCAAGTGAGTGGGAGGGAGCTTGGGTTGAAATCACTCTCCCCTTTTTAACAGCCTCTGGGGGCTTTTAGAGGGAGTCCTTCCTCTTCGTGATGAAGTAAAGAGGAAGCTTTTATATTTGTACCTCAGGGAATTTTAGGAGCTCCAAGCTGGGTGGAGGGGAGGGGAAGCACAGAACTGTCCTGGTGACCTGGGTTTGATTTCTATGTCTGTGTGACGTTGGGCTAGTCTCTTAACCTCTCTGTTCTTGGTTTTGTTTTCTATAAAACGAGTGGGTCAGACTAGATGACCTTTGAGGTTCTTTCCAGTTCTAAATCTATGAGTCTGTGATCTGGCTAGTCCGGTTAGAGTTACTGTAGGCTACTTCCACACACAACCCCTGCTTCTCCTCTCTGGGGCTGAGGACAAGAAAGCAGGGCTATAACTAGGAATGCTCACGTCTAGGGCAAAGGGGTAAATTCAGAGGAGTAGCCAGCAGTGGAAAGGGGTAGGGAAACCTGAAGAAAATGTCTGCTTGGGCTAGGGGCAGTGATACTGGGCAGTGGATGGACATGGCCCCCAGAGGGTACAAGTACCCATCCCCTAACTCCCATCCCCCTCCTTCAGAGGATGGGGTGGTATAGGGGGTCCGGATGGAAGACTCTGGGAGAAAGGGGCTACAGGTGATCCAGGAGTCCCATAAGGGAGTCAGGGGGGTCACACTTCACAGTGTGGGCCAGAGGAGCAAAGGGCCACTGAGGGGCAGAAGCGTGCTTCCCACCCCCCAAGGTTGGTACCCTTGGACATGAGCCCCTCACTCATTATACTTCTGAAAACAAATTCTTCTTCTACAGAAGGATAAAAGCCCTTTGAGCACCTGAAGTCAGCTAGAGCTATTTTGTCTCATTCCCTTCTATCTCCCCCTGTAGAGGATTGGGGGGGGGCATTTACTCTGCACTCAGAGGACCTGGGTTCAAATCCCACCTTTAACATAAATATGTGACCTTGGGCTTAGTCGCTTCTCTCTGGGCCTCAGTTTCCTTATTTTACAAATAAGGGGATGAGACTAGGTAGCCTCTGGGATCCCTTCCATCTATAGTTCTGTGATCCTATAGGCTTCAATTTTTCTTTCCCCAGGCTAAACATTCTCATTTCCTCTTTTGTCATGCGCCCAGGGACCTCCACTGGGCTGGTTACTGTCCTCTGCATTCTCTTCAGGTTCTTGATGGCCTTTCTACTCATTGTTGTTGTAGTTGTTCAGTCATTTTCAGTCATGTCTGACTCTCCATGACATTTTCTTGGCAAAGATACTGGAGTATTTTTCCATTTCTTTCTCCAGCTCATTTTACAGATGAGGAAACTGAGACAAACAGGGTGAAGTAACTTAATAGTAAGTGTCTGAGGCTGGATTTGAACTCAGGTCTTCCTGACTCCAGGCTCAGTGTGGCACTGTATCCACTACAGCGCCACCTAGCTGCCCCTCTTTGTTACTTATGTGTAATTCTCATCTTCCTGATTCCAAACCTTTTCACTGACTGGCCCCCATATCTGGAATGTTCTTCTTCCCCTTTCCCTCTTAGCTTTCTTGTCTTCCTTCCAGACAGTTCAAATCTGACCTTCTTCAGGAGTGCCTGTAATAAAGCTTGTATGTCCAGATCTTTGCTTGTTGCCTCACCACAGGAAGTGTTTTTGCCTTTCTTTGTATTTCTAGCACTTAGCACCTTACACAGAGTAAGCACTTAATGAATGCTCCAGAAAACCCCTTACTTCCAAGTTCCTTTTAATTGAAGCCTTGAATTGGAATTCAGGCTCTCCAAATGACTGCCTGGGAAGCCTTAGTACCTGGGTTTCCATTTCTCCATTCCTAGAATGAGAAGATATAACTAGATTATCTCTAAATTCTATTTCATTGATAATTCCCGAGATATCAGGGTGGCACTGGTTGTGTGGCATTCCAATTTTCATTTTTTTCTTTTTCTTCATTTGCCTTAAAAGATCCTATTCCAACCTAAGCAAATGAAGAAAATGTTAATAATGAAGATTAAAGTTAGAAGTGTGTCATGAGTACTACCTATTCCCGTCCCCCCCCACCTCCTCCAGTGAGCCAGTTGTTAAACATTTACCACCACACTCTTGGTTTGCCCTATCACCCAGACTGGTTGCTATGAAACAGAAAACACATCTCCTGCCTAGGTGAGCCTTAGCCTAATTTTAGATTGCCTCTTTTTTTGTTTTTTCCTAATTTTGGGTAAATGAGTATCTATCCAACAATGACCATATCTGGGATGGATGCAACCTAGTGAGTCTGAGAGGGCGAGAAGTCCTGGGTCTACTTTATCAGAGCTTACTAGAAACCTGGGGTAGAGACTTTGATGACTACTCAGTCCCCTTTTAGAAGAAAACCACCAATAAGAGGATGGAGCCAAGCCCTGGCCTGGCTTGCTAAAAGACTGAGGAAGATAGTGCAGAGATGAGGTGAAATGTAAGATGCCTCATCTTGCAAACTGTTTCAAGTTCTGATGAAGTTTAAGTATCAGCTTTGCAAGAGAGTGTAACAAGAGTTGTAACTTAAGTTGCTCAAACCTATTTTAAGTCATTCTTTCAATGTATGCTGTGAGTCTTCTGTGTTTTTACATTTCTTTTGTGGGTAGGAAATAAATAGCTGTCCTTTACCTGATTTACACTGAACATTAAGAAATGTTCTACTCACCACTTTGGGGAGACCCTAGACATGGCCCAATCCCTTATCTTTAAGTAATTTGTCCCTGTGGTACCAGGGTGGGACATAGTGACCTGAAGGGTGTGAGAAAAGGGAGCCCAATTCTCCTCTTTGGAGGCCAAACTTCCTTAGGATGGATTCAGTTGAAAACTCTGTGTGGGTCTAGAGCAAATAGAGCCCCCAGAGTGGAGAAGAGAAGGCATGCAGTGGCTCATCCCCATGCGCTCAGCAGCAGTTATCAGGGTACTGGGAGTGTAAAGTCTTTCCTCCATCTCATGCAAAGGAGACTCCTGGGGGGCCAACTCTCTGCTTCCACCTGCTGGTTTCAGTTCACTTCAGTAAACATATTTTAAGTACCTACTATGTGTTAGGTGCTGGGCACACAAAGACAAAAAAAAAAACCCAACTGATGCAGAAACATTCCCTCTCCTCAGGTCGCTTAGTTCCATTAAAACGGAAGTCAAGCATCCCTTTCTGGGCTTCTGCTAAGCTGTAAATTTATGAGACAATGGTCTGAGCCGTGACACTTTGGGCAAATCCTTTTCTGATTCCCCCCAATTACTAGCATCTCCCTCCCTAACTGTCATATATTTGTTCTCCTTATATTTATTTCATCTGCTTATATGGGTCTTTGTCATTTCCTCTGATCGAATTTCTAGAGAGCATTAAGGTTGGTTGCAAAGTGCTTTATATATGAAACCTAATTTAAGTCTCACAACAGCTTTACCAGGTAGGTGCTATTATTATCTTATTTTTGAGGAAACTAAGGGTGAGAGAGGTGACTCTCCTATGGTCATCAGCTATTAAGCAGCTGTGGTAGCATTTGAACTCATGTCTTCCTGATCCCAGATTTAATACTCTATCCACTGAGTCCCATTGCTGAAGAATGTAAATCCCTTGTAACTAAAGATTGTCTCTCTTTTTTTTTGTATTTGTGCCTTCCAGTGCCTAGTATAGTGTCAAGCACATAGTAGGTGTTTAGCCTAGCTTAATGCCAGGCACACAGTAGGTGTTTAGCCTAGCATAGTGCCAGGCACACAGTAGGTGTTTAGCCTAGTATAGTGCCAGGCACATAGTAGGGGTTTAGCCTTCTTAACTATTACATAACAATAAAAATAAGATTTTTAAAAGTCCCTGATGTGGTGGGGGAAAGAATGGCTTTATTCTGGACCAAAGGACGGTGGGAGGACTTGGATATTCCCAGAAAGGGCTAGATGAGATGAAGTTTAATACGCCTTACAATTCTGAAATTCTATGATTCTAGAGCTGGATTCATGGCTCCTGTTGAGAAAATGCTTTGGAGACTGCAGAGAATAATATGAGAGATGAGATCAGGGGTGTGCTGGTAAATGTTTAACAACCAGATTTCCAGGGAAAAATGGACACACCTGTAAGTTTAATTTGCATTATTGACATTTTCTCCATCATTTTCTTAGGTCTACATGACCAACAAAACAATAAATCAAACCTCAATTTGTAACAAGATATAAATACTCACACTGAAAATTAAACATCCGGCCTTCCAGAGTGATGGGAGCCAGTTTTAGCATACCCTTGGAATGCCATTGCCAAAGTGAGTTTAGGGTAGGGATAGAATAGCGAAGAAAGGGAAGGGATAAAGGAAGAGAAACTGAGCCTCATTTGACTCCATGGAAAGAACATTGTTGGTATCCCCCTTCTGATACTATCTGGGCTATTATTGTTGTTTAGTTGTGTGAGGCTCCTTATGGCTCCATTTGGGGTTTTCTTGGCAAAGATATTGGAGTGGTTTGACATTTCCTTCTGTGGCTCATGTTACTCAGGCAAACAGGGTTAAGTGACCTGCTCAGGGTCACACAGCTAGTAAGTGTCTGAGGTCATATTTGAACTCAGGTCATCTTTAGGCTCTCTATCTGCTGCAGCACCACTGGCTGCCCCCACCAGACCATAGGATGGTCGAATGATCACATTTACCTGAGCTGGGGGCAGCAAGTGGTACAATGGATAGAGCACTGGCCCTGGATTCAGGAGGACCTGAGTTCAAATCTGGCCTCAGACACTTGACACTTACTAGCTGTGTGACCCTGGGCAAGTCACTTAACCCTCATTGCCCCGAAAAAAAAGCAAAACAAACAACCCCCCCCCCACATTTACCTGAGCTGGGGGCAGCAAGGTGGTACAATGGATAAAGCACCGGCCCTGGATTCAGGAGGACCTGAGTTCAAATCTGGCCTCAGACACTTGACACTTACTAGCTGTGTGACCCTGGGCAAGTCACTTAACCCTCATTGCCCCGAAAAAAAAGCAAAACAAACAACCCCCCCACATTTACCTGAGCTGGTAAGAGCAGGGTCCTGAGGTTCTGCCCCAATCGGGTTCACTTTTCCTTAAAAGGTGTTGAAACTCTATTTGAGATATAATTGGCTTAGGACACTAAAGCTTGAGATATGACTGCCCTTTCCTGTGTACGAAAAGTAGCCAGACCTGTGACACAGGGGCTGGAGCTCTTCCCTCACACTTCAAACCACAGGCCACAGACCAGCAGCCTGACTAACACACACATGACAGCTTTGCTCAGCAGAATTAGTTGTATCCTCAGTGAAAATCCTTCCCTGGCTCTGGCTGTCTTTCTCCTCCTTTGGCTTAGCAAACCCTCCTTTTGTTAACAATTAAGTATCGACTAGGGCAGCTAGAGGGTGCTAGAGTGGATAGAAGACCTGGGTTCAAATCCAACCACAGATACCTACTAGCTGTGTGACCTTGGGCGAGTCACTTTACCTTGTTTGCCTCAATTTCCTCATCTGTAAAATGATCTGGAGAAGGGAATGGCAGCGCACTCTAGTATCTCTGCTCAAATAGGGGTCATGGAGAATCAGACAACACTGAACAACAACAACAAAGATGGGCTACAGGTATATCATTTTATTCCAATTACAGATCTATGGTGCCTAGTCAGAGGCAGGCCAGCTTGTCCTGCCACAACCCAGTCCTGCCACTGTTTGACATACAATGGCCTTTAGCATGAATATTCAAGTTTTTAGATTGACAGAATCTAAAATGCAGGGAACTGAGGCCTAGGTCAAATGATTATTCCAAGGTCACCCAGCTAATGAGCAGCAGAGCCAGGAGTGAGGATGGTAGGACGATAGGAATGGGAGCTAGAAGGGGCCTTAGGCAACTTCCTCATTGGACCAATGAGCAAACAGGGCTCGAGAGGTTCTTGCTTCCTAAATCCATGACTAACTATATCCATTCCTTAAACCCTGTGCTACTTAAAATATTAGTTATGTGACCCTGGAAAAGTCACTTGGCTCTCTGTGCCTCAGTTTCCTAATCTGTAAATTGAGTGGGTTTTGGTTTTACTCATTTCAATCTGCAAATTGAGAAGGCATAGCCTTTCATCGTGGCCACCTTCTGTCAGCTTCCTTCTGACAGAACATAAATTCTCTGAAGGCAGAGACTTTCCTTTTTGAATTTGTATCTTCTGCCTGGAACAATGAATAGAGATTGGATCTCAAGACGGGATCTCCTAGGTTCGGGAGATCCTCTGCCTCTGATATGTAATGACTGTGTGACCTTGGGCAAGTCATTGAATTAGGTACAGTTCGGAATATAAGTTGTAGAAAAGGTGCCAACCTGCATTGTTAGAGAGGTTATCCTTACCCAGGAGTTCCTTCTAGTGTTGACATCGCGGGTCCCATGCTAAGCAGAATAATTTTTTTTTTTGGTGGGGCAATGAGGGTTAAGTGACTTGCCCAAGGTCACACAGCTAGTAAGTATCAAGTGTCTGAGGCTGGATTTGAACTCAGGTTCTCCTGAATCCAGGTCTGGTGTTTTATCTACTGCACCACCTAGCTGCCCGAGGCACAATAAATTCTTGAGGATCGATTGGTTAAAATGAGAGATGTCTGGAGTTCTTGAAGGTGGACCTAGCCAGTATAACCCTTGACATCCCTGGAGTTCACCTGGGTCTCTCGGCTTCTTCACCCGATGGTGCCAAGTCCTGCCCAGCACAGGGTCAGCTCAGACCACTGTTGGAGGCCAGAGAAGCCAGTCCTCGTGGTCGGTTCCATGGAGAGCCTTGGGTAATGACAAAGAAGAGTCTGTGCTTGGTCCCGCCCCCTCCCATCAGGAGTACAAAGCAGGGGTTGGAGTGGCTGCCAAGAAAGAAAGGCCCTTTCTGAAAAGCTGAGGAGAAGCCTTAGGGATGGAGTTGGAAGGGTGCAGGACTTTGCTGAGGCAACCATCCTTCCTCTCCTCCTCCTCCTCTTCCTCTTCTCTCAGCCCTCTGGAAGATGACTCTCCAAGATGCGGAGATCTGACCTGGAAGAGAGAGGCTGGGCACCTCAGGCCAGAAAGACATGAGGACTTGATCGGAGAAAAGTGATCCTGGACAGACTGGGGAGAATGACAAACAATGCTTTTCAGTGAACAGCTGGTGCCGATGGAAGAATGCTGGATAGGGAGTCCAAATCCTGCTTTGCCATGTAGATATGCGTGTGACCTTAGAGAAGTCACTCCCCTTCTTTTGTTCTCTGTAAAGTGAAGGTGACGCACTACACAGAGGGTCAGACCCATGACCTCTGAGGTTCCTTCCAGAGTGTGTGACTGTATTTATTCAATGCCCTCTGAAAGTAGAGCTGTGAGTTAAATGCTGGGTAAGATACACAGTTTAGCCTGCTTATGATCCTAGAAAGGAAAACTGACCCAAACAGATGATTAACATATATTAACATATTAGTATACATAATACTTTTTAAGGGCCTGAGTCCATACAAAGTGTTAAGTGAGCTTAGAATTGTGATTGTTCAGTTGTGTCCAACTTTCCGTGACCCCATTTTTCTTGGCAAAGATATTGAAGTGGCTTGCTATTTCCTTCTGTGGCTCACTTTACAGATGAAGAAACTGAGGCTTGCCCAGGGTCACACAGCTAGTATCTGAGACAATGAATCCCCTTGGACTCTTTAAAGGTGGAAATACCTCTCCCTTCCTCCACCAAGGGAAACAGTCAATTCCTCATGAATGAATCCAGCAGATCCGCCTTTTATGTGACCTGAAATGCTCTTCCCTGTGCCCCCTCCTCCCCCCCATCAGATTTCCTCTCCTGAATTAGGCAATAAAGGGAAGTGGGTGTCTGTAGAAGGCCCCTTTGAGAATTCATGTCCATTGTACAACAGGATTGTGCTGCACTCTGGCCCACTGGGCCTGACACCCAATACTCCTCAGTCTGGGAATTCCTGAAGTACTGGGCTTGCAGCCCCATAAAGCTAGTCCCTGCCTAGTGTAGCCCATCTGCATCTTCATTCTGTGGTGTGTCCTTAAAGACACGAATACCTGGGCTTTCTGTGTTTTCACACTGCTGTTTGCAAGAAACTCAATTAAATTCATCAAACATTGATTAAGCACCTGCTAACCATCCCAGGTGCTGGGGATACAGAAATAATTAAAAAATAAAAATAAAAAGGAAAGACCCTGACTTCAAGGCACTTACTTTCTATTTATTCATCTGTCTATCTGTCTATCATCTATCTATCTATCTATCTATCTATCTATCTATCTCTCTCTCTCTCTCTCTCTCTCTATCTATCTATCTGTCTGTCTGTCTGTCTGTCTGTCTGTCTGTCTGTCTGTCTGTCTGTCTATCTTTTGGTGGGGCAATGAAGGGCTTGACCAGGGCCACACAACTAGTAAGTGTCAACTGTCTGAGGTCAAATTTGAACTCAGGTCCTCCTAAATCCAAGGTTGGTGCTTTATCCACTGTACCACCTAGCTGCTCCCCATTCCTATATTTTCTAGTTGTTTCCTTAACAGTAATGGATACCATATAAGTGGAGCAGTGGATGGAGCACTGGGTTTGGAATTGGGAAGACATCCTCATGAATTCAAATCCCACCTCAGACACTTATAAACTGTGTCATTCTGGGCAAGTCACTTGACCTTGTTTGCCTCAGTTTCCTCATCTGTCAAATGAGCTGGAGAAGGAAATGTCAAACTATTCCAGTATCTTTTCCAAGAAAGTCCCAAGTGGAGTCACAAAGAGTTAAACATGTCTGAAATGACTCAACAAAAAATCTTTTCAGAAGGATTTTCTGCCTGTATAGACATAATCATGTACTTTTAATTTTCATGTTATTAATATGGTCTATTATGTTGATAGTTTTCCTAGTATTGAACTAATCCTGTCTTCCTGATATAAATCCAACCTGATAATAGTGTATAATAATTGTGATAAATTGCTTTGGTCTCCTTGTTAACATTTTATTTGACATTTTCGCATCAATGTTCATTAAGGAGATCTATAATTTTATTTTTATGTTTTTCCTTTCCCTGGTTTAGGTATTAAAATCATATTTAGGGGGCAGCTAGGTGGCACAGTGGATAAAGCACTGGCCCTAGATTCAGGAGGGCCTGAGTTCAAATCCGACCTCACACACTTGACACTAGCTGTGTGACCCTGGGCAAGTCACTTAACCCTCATTGCCCCGCCCCCCCATCATATTTATGTGACTTTGGCAGGAGCCCTTCTTTTCCTAGTTTTTCAGTTTATATAAAATTAGAATTAAGTTTTCTTTGAAATCTGATAGAATTAACTTATAAATCTATTTGTTCCCAGGGTTTTTTTCTTTGGAAGCTCATTTGTGGCTTATTCAATATTTTTCCTCCTAAGATTGGGTTGTCATCTATTCTCTGTTCATTTTGTGTTTTGTAAATATTCATACATTTCATCTTAGATCATCATTTTTATTGCCATATAATTGAGTGAAGTGGTTTCTAATAATTTATTTTATTTCTTTTTCATCTGTTGTGAATATATCCTTTTCATTTTCAATACTGGCATTTTGAGGTTTTTTTCTTTTTTTTTTTAAACCAAATTAGCTAACAGTTTATCTGTTCTTATTGTTCTTAAAAAATCAGCTCCTACTTTTATTAATGCATTTTTTTATTCTCAGTTTGTTAATTTCTTCTTTGATTTTTAGGATTTATATGTTGGTGTTTAATTGTTTTTTTTTTTAAATCTTTGTTTTGTTTTGTTTTTGCAGGGGCAATGGGGGTTAAGTGACTTGCCCAGGGTCACACAGCTAGTAAGTGTCAAGTGTCCGAGGCCGGATTTGAACTCAGGTCCTCCTGAATCCAGGGCCGGTGCTTTATCTACTGCGCCACCTAGCTGCTCCTTGTAAAGTTTTTATGCCCTAATACATGTTCATTTTTTCATAAAGGTGTCATGCTTAGCTGAGAAACATGTTTGTTCCTTTCTTATTCCCCTTCAGTAATCACCAGCAAAGTACTGCATCTATCTAGATTTCAGTTTCCTCATCTTTTAGCTGGAGATAACAATATTTCCCCTGATCTCACAGGATTATGCTGTTGCTGTTCAGACTCCTGAAAACCCAAGGTAGCCACTCCTGAAAAATCCACCTTTCACTGTTTGGTCACCTATACAAGCGGAAGAGTTAGCCTTGAGAGCCACACTTGGGCTTAGGTAGCCAGCACACATGCTTGAAACCATATGGGAGCAGCCACCATAGCTAGCAAGGTCGGGGAGGGTAGGGGCATCCATTCTCCCCTCAGGGAACATCCAAGGTGAGCTGTTGCAGACTCACCAAATGTTTGTGGGACAGGAACAGTGTGAGAGGGGAAGGGTTGGCTCTCTCTTCAAATTCTAATGAGTGGGTGTCCTCGGTGACACTTTGTGACCCTGTTTGGGGTTTTCTTGATAGAGATACTGGAGCAGTTTGCCATTTCCTTCTCCAGTTCATTTTACAGATGAGGAAACTGAGGCAAACAGGGTGAAGTGACTCGCCCAGGGTCACACAACTAGTAAGTATCTGAGGTTATATTTGAACTCAGGAAGATGAGTTTTCCTGATTCCAGGCTTGGCACTCTATCCCCTGTGCCACCTAGTTGCCCACAGGACTGTGGTGAGGAACAAATCCTGTAAAATACTATGAAACAGTGAGCTCCAATTAAAGAATCCTTGATCAGAGATAGGTTGTTTGGAACATGGCAGGAACACACATTGGAAGAATTGCATCTTGTGTGAAAATGTCAGGCCAGAACTGAGGGGTCAATGCCTGTTTAATGGGTTGGATGGGGCTATTCTAGGGTAGAAATCTGGGCTACCAGGCACTGAAGAAAGACATTATTAGTTTTCAGTCTGCGTCAGGTTCGAGCAGGTTTGAGGCAAAGGTGGAACCCACAGGACCTGTCCCACTACTGTTTTCAGATTCTTTCTCAAGTCTACACAATCCCTTCCCCTGAATCAAGTTTTACAGCGATGCTGCTTTGGAAGCCTGGAGAGAAACCTTTTCTCAGCCCCTTAAAATATCTGTGAAGTCTAGGAAGGACCAGGATTAGAGACGGGTCTCTAGCTAGAGTTAGAGGACTGGCTGTGGTTAGGGTTGGGTGGGTGGTGGTGGTGATGCTGAAACTGTGGCCAGGTTCATTACCGATGTCAGGGTTAGGGCTAAGTATGTGTCTGTGGTTGGGGTTAAAGTCATTCTAGAGCTGGGATTAAGGCTCAGTCTCTGGTGAGCACAAGCACTCAGTCTGTGACTGGGATCGGGCATTAGACATTTTTTGTTCTCATTTCCGGTGCCAAGTTCATTCTCTTTGGGAGGGAATAGAGGCAACATGAGACTTAATTAAATAGCTCTCCCTTCTCTGTTGACACTTTTCATTGTCCCATTGATCCCAAGAAGAGGTCCCATCTTTTCTTCAATCCTCCTTTTTCTCCCAATAGAGCTAAACCCTCTTTGTGTTGCTCTTTGCTCGCCTTGCCAGCCTCAGTTCATTCTGAGCTTTAGAATTGATACCATTTTTTTTACAGGATGATGCCAAACTCATATAGTCATCCTTGGTCATCTGGCCTTTCTTCCTTCTTGGGCATTTTTCTTTTTAAAACTGAAGTTAATTGGTGAGTCTTCTGTGCATCTATGCTGATTTTTTTTCAGACAAATCCCATTTTGTTTCTTTATCACTGGAATTATTTCCCCTTGTTCCTTAAGAGTTTCATTTTTAAGCATTTCTCATTCCTCCTGGGATCACTTTTCCTGAAACATTTTAGTACACAACATCCTACCTATATATTTTTTGAGGTTTTGAAATATGCTTTCCCTAAATCTAATTTCCTGGCCCCTGTCATACTGTCAAAGGGATTGGTTACATCACCTGAGAGTTTCCACCATTCTCCTCCCTAGTCCCCCACCTCCAACCCGTCAAAAGTTCTTCCCTCCTCTTAGTCAGACTCAGATCCTGAATCGAATTTCCCTTTGTGGATTTCTCCACACTTTGAGGCACAAAATGATCACCAAGGCAAGTCAATTTTATGGGACAGCTCCACAGTCATTTCACTTCAGCGGTGACCTTTCTGAGCAACACCCAAGAGGACCAGATCTTCTGGGAAGCCGGTGCAGGGATTAAGCTCATGCTCTCGCTGGGCAGTGGTCATTTTCTCCAAGAAAGGTATAGCTGCAGAAAACCCTTCCTGTTGCTAATTAGCACTAATGGAGGTAACAGCTTCCCCAAAGTCCATTTCTCATGATCACGGTTCAATTTCCTGTGTTCAGAGAATGAAATAAAGCAGAAGACGCAACCAGAGGCTCAGACTTATCTTGGGCAACACATTTGCATCGGCTG
This sequence comes from Dromiciops gliroides, assembly GCF_019393635.1. Lineage (NCBI taxonomy): Eukaryota > Metazoa > Chordata > Mammalia > Microbiotheria > Microbiotheriidae > Dromiciops > Dromiciops gliroides. Next base: position 674,648,618 of record NC_057862.1, on the reverse strand, counting down.
CCATGGCCACCAGAGAGGAGAGCAGCCCTTCTCCTCCCTCACAGAGCCCCCCACATTTGGCAGATGAGAAGAACAAGAGCACCAGGGGATGACTCTCTTTTGAAAGTCTACTCAGGGGCCATTCTTTTGGGATCAGTGTCTCTCACCATCATGGGTCACCAGAGGTGACCCGAGGAGTTTAGTTTAGTTCCATTCATGAATCACGGGATGCTGTGGTTAAGTCTGTTAGGAGCATCTGACTCTCTGTGACCCCATTTGGGGTTTTCTTGGCAAAGACATTGGAGTGGTTTGTTATTTCCTTCTCCAGCTCATTTAAACATTAGGAAAGTGAAGCAAACAGGGTCAAGTGACTTGGCCAGGGTCACACAGCTACTAAATATCTGAGGTTGAATTTTAATTCAGGCACTTCTTACTCTAGAGCTGGTGCTCTATCCACGAAACCCTGCTACACTGTCATCCTCAGAAACCTATGATGGTTTGGAGATTATCACCATTTTCAGGATGAGGAAGATGGGGTTTCTTTTTTTTTTTTTTTTTTGGTGAGGCAATTGGGGTTAAGTGACTTGCCCAGGGTCACACAGCTAGTAAGTGTGTAAAGTGTCTGAGGTCGGATTTGAACTCAGGTCCTCCTGAATTCAGGGCCGGTGCTCTATCCACTGCACCACCTAGCTGCCCCCGATGGGGTTTCTTAATGACACAATTTGGTAACTTGGGTCTTATAGCTCTCAGGCACCAGGACACAATTTAGAAGGGATGTCCTTTTTTTGTGGAGGAAATAAATATGTATTATATGACTAATCCACTCTATACATCCTGATCTCCTTTGGGGAGACCCCAGAAAAGAGCCAGACCTCAGCTTTGAGTGAGTTTCCCTCTGGTTCTAGGGTGGCGACATAAAGAGCCGGAGTACGTGAGAAAGTGGATGGACTCTCCTTTTTAGGGAGTAGGATCTCCGAGGTCTCGACCTATTTTCCATGATCACGCAGCTGAAGAGTACCTTAGTGGGAAAGAGAACCCTGTAGCCCCTTGGGCCATTACTGGCCTCTTGTTGTAATAGTATTAGTAGCAGCAACAGTGCCCTTAGAAGTGATTCAGCTGTGCTTTAGTCACTGTCTCCCTGCCCTTCAACTAAGTTGCTTTAATTTGGGGCAAGCAACTTAACCTCTCAGGGCCCCAGTTGCCTCATGTTACAACAGGGCAATAATAATGCCTTTTTGCTAGAAGGGAGGGTAGGGTCTGAGTCAGACTTTAAGTTTTGTCCTTCTCTGAGCTTGATGAGTCAATGAAATGAGATCATGGCTAGAAAAGTATTGAAACACCATCGAGGAACCATCCATACAAGTAGGAGACTGAGGAATACAAGGGGTTGCTCAAAGGACCCCGCCTGACCTACGATGACAGGGAGCGTAGAAGCCACTTTAGCCTCATGTTGGCCTTTGACAAGTGACCTCGAATGGGACGCTTCCCCAGTCTCTTATGTAGGCATCTAATAAATGTTGAGAATTCATCAGGGACAAGAGCTTCCTTGTGAGAGGGAAGATCATTTTTCTTTTAGCTCATTTCATCATCTTCCCACCCCTTCCCAGAGAACTATCCCATTATAATGAAGAAAAAATGTTTCTGAAAACTAACCAAAATATTGAAAAAGTGTGACATGGTCTATAGTGTTTCACATCCATGCCCCCCTTTGCAAGGAAGTAGGAGTGTCTTCTTATATCTCCTATTTGGGTGTGAGTTAGGTCCTTAATGTTTTTTTTGTTTTGTTTTGTTTTGTTTTAGTGAGGCAATAGGGGTTAAGTGACTTGCCCAGGGTCACACAGCTAGTAAGTGTTAAGTGTCTGAGGCCGGATTTGAACTCAGGTACTCCTGACTCCAGGGCAGGTGCTCTATCCACTGCGCCATCTAGCTGCCCCCTTACTGTTTTTCTAGTTGCTTAGGTTGGAGGCCCTTATAAATACTAGGCAGGCAGTGACCCGGGATAAACTTTGCAAAATGTTCTTTGTTTATTGAATTTTTGTAACTTTGTATTTGAGGTGATTTTAATCTCCTAGAGTTTACAATGGCCCTAACAAAACACTCAGTTTGGGCATTGTCTAAGAAATATGGAGAATGGCTCGCTTGACTTGGCACTTTTTACATAGCATTTAGGAGATCATTAAGAATGGTGCCATGTGGAATTTCTCAAGATACCTTGGTACAACAGCGGAAAGGATAATGCCTGAACCTCCCGAGGGAACTTTCCAGAATCTGGGGTATGGACAATGGTGCCAAATGTATCCTAGTTGATTGACTGAGATGATTATTTAACAGGGGACAAGCACCACGGGACATGGATGGAGCTGAACTGGGCTATCCCGGTCACTTCTGGTGAGCCACATGTCCTCTCGATTAGTGCCAGAGGACTTCATGTGTCGGGATGATGAAGAAATCCCTTGGTGCCCATGAGAGCAGCCAGGGAGGGGGGATGCATCCAAAGAGAATAGACTACAGAGCCAGGAAGAGCCACCCACTCATTAGAATTTGAAGAGAGAGCCAACCCTTCCCCTCTCACACTGTTCCTGTCCCACAAACATTTGGTGAGTCTGCAACAGCTCACCTTGGATGTTCCCTGAGGGGAGAATGGATGCCCCTACCCTCCCCGACCTTGCTAGCTATGGTGGCTGCTCCCATATGGTTTCAAGCATGTGTGCTGGCTACCTAAGCCCAAGTGTGGCTCTCAAGGCTAACTCTTCCGCTTGTATAGGTGACCAAACAGTGAAAGGTGGATTTTTCAGGAGTGGCTACCTTGGGTTTTCAGGAGTTGTTGGGACCTCCAGTCAGTGCTGACTGGTGGCAAGAGGAGTTTTATGCACCCATACCCATCCCGGAGAAGATGTCCTCTGACAGAAGAAAGAGCCCAAACCATGCCCTGGCTTGTCAGAAGACATGAACCTCGAGGAAGTTGTTTGGACAGTGCAGAGCGGAGGTGAAGGTGACTGACTGTTCAGCAGTCCTACAGAATGTCTCCTGCTTTGGTATTTTAAGTATCAACCTCCCAGGAGGCTATAATAAGAGTTATGGGTCAGCACAGCATGTTTGAAGTCTTTGTCAATGCATAATTATGAGAGGTCCAGAAGTAATTAATTAAGTAGCTGACCTTTACCTGACCTATACCCTGCACACTGATTACCTATCTGATCCCTTTTGGGAAGTACTTGACATTAGGCAAACCTAAGCTTTAAGTGATTTTCCTTAGATTTCAGGTGGTTAGGGGAATAACAAGTCAAAGAGTATGAGAAAGTCCCTTAACCTTGTCTATTTCTGAACCCAGAGATGAGGGACTCCTTGGTGGAAGAGGTTCCTAAGATCATAGATTCAGACCTGGAAGTGACTTTCCGGGCCTTCTAGTTCAACCCTGTCATTTTACAGAAAAGGAAACTGAGGCCCAGAGAGAAGAAAGGACTTGTCCAAGGTCACACAGTGATTAAGTAGCTGAGCTAAGGTTTGGATCTAGAGCCTCTGACTCCAAATTCCACTAACTATTCTGTAACATGACCACAACCGTACAGTGGATGTGAGAGCTGATAATAGAATTCAAGTCATTATTCTCAGTCTAGATTCTAGATCCCAGAATCTGAGCTTTGGGAGGGATCTCAGAGCTGCTTAACCCCCTGAATAAATGGATGGATGGATGGCTTTTATTAAGCACATGTGCTAAGCACAACGCTACATGCTGAAGATACAAATACAAAAAAGTGTGTGTCCTCAAGCAATGTGCATTCGAATAGGATAGACAATACACAGTGGGGACTTGAGGCCAGGGACAGACGGTGTGGTCTGGCAGGGCCCATAGGAATATCCTGGACATTGCCCTGGACAAATAAGGGCTCCCAGTCTTTTTTTCTTCCCACTGACTTTGATCTGTTTGCCAATTTTTGGTGTCAATTGCTGATGCAGTTTGTGGTGTACCTGCTCTGACCTCAAATACGGTTTCCTCTTTTTTAAACTTTCTACTAATTTGATGCTAAGTTTTGACCTTTCTTTAAACCATCCAGTGGTCTCACTGCACAAGCATGGCTGGTCCTGAGATGACTTCCTCCATCTTAGCCACTTGTTTCCTGTTCCATTTTATGATGCTGTCAGGTGCTCGCTGTATCTGACTGTCCCCATTCTCTTCTTTGAGAAAGTGTTCAAGAGGTACAGGAAGAAGGGTGGCCCAAGATCACACAGTACAGGGATTATTTCATTCTTTGTATGTATATCCACATCTCCCACAAGAGTGCTGGGCTCTTAATAACGCTTGTGGATTGACTGAATGATTATGACCCTTGACCTCTCTCATTCTTTATCCAAAACAATATTCCTTCCTCTCCCTCTCCCTCTCCCTCTCCCTCCCTCCCCTCCCCCCCTCCTCTCATGGACCATACCCCATTTCTGATCAGCATGGGAACTTTGACTTGCTCCATTTCTGACCTGACCCAATTTGACCTTCCTTAAACATAGTTGTTTAAGGCTCATTATGTGTTTTTTTTTAATAAACATTTTTTATTTATAGTTTTGGGTCCCAGTTTTTATCCCTCTTTCTCTCCCTCCCCTTCCCCCTCCCTGAGGCAGCAAACAATCACATATTGGTTATACCTGTATGATTATGTGAAACATTACCATATTTGTTATTTTGTACCAGAAAACTTGATTAAAAGAAAAAAAATGAAAGAAAGTGAAATAAAGCCTGCTTCAGTCCGTGTTCCATCGATATCAGTTCTTTCTTTGGAGGTGGAGAGTATGTTTCATCAATAGTCCTTTGGGATTGTCTTGGATCATTGTATTGCTGAGAATACTTAAGTCATTCACAGTTCTTCATCAAACAATATTGCTGTCTCTGTGCACAATGTTCTCTTGGTTCTGCTCACTTCACTATACATCAATTCATACAAGTCTTTCCAGGCCTTTCTGAAGTCATCCTGCTTGTTGTTACTTATAGCACCATGATATTCCATTACCATCATCTACCACAGCTTGTTTAGCCATTCCCCAATTGATGGGCACTGCTTTGATTTCCAATTCTTAGCCACCACAAAAAGAACCGCTATAAATATTTTTGTACAAATAAGTCTTTTTCTCTTTTGGGTGATGTCTTTGGGATATAAACCTAGAAGTGGTATTGCTGGATCAAAGGGTAAGGCTCGGGGGCAGCTAGGTGGTCCAGTGGATAGAGCACTGGCCCTGGATTCAGGAGGACCTGAGTTCAAATCCAGCCTCAGACATTTGATACTTACTAGCTGTGTGACCCTGGGCAAGTCACTTAACCCTCATTGCCCCCCCTCCCCCTCCCCCCTGCCAAAACAAACAAAAAAAGGGTAAGGCTCATTATATTGATGCCAGTCTTACTGGGGACGCCAATTGGATTAGCTTCCTGCGGCTCAGGACACTTGAGTTTAACAGATTCACCAGCCCAAACTTTCCAGTAACTGTAATTGTGGGTGTCTGCTACCATATCTGGCTTCAACTGTGTTTTCAAAGAGATGTTTTTTCCAACCAATGTCTTGAACTCATAGAAAGGCAAAATGTATATTGCCTCTGTCTAACATAGTGCCTGTCACAGAGTGAGTGGTTAATAAATAATTGTTGAGGGGCAGCTAGGTAGCTCAGTGGATAAAGCACTGGCCCTGGATTCAGGAGGACCTGAGTTCAAATCTGACCTCAGACACTTAACAATTACTAGCTGTGTGACCCTAGGCAAGTCACTTAACCCCAATTGCCTCACCAAAAACTAACTAACTAACTAAATAATTGTTGAAGCGAATGAAAAAATCATTTGTTAAGCACCTACTATGTGTTAAACTGTTGGACAAAGAGAGATAATCCCTGCCCGTATGGTGATTATATTATTTTTTTTAATCTTAAAAGTATTTTATTATTTTCCAGTTACACATAAAGATAGTTTTCAACATTTGTTTTCATAAGATTTTTAGTTCCAAATTTTTCTCCCTCCCTCCCTTCCCTCCCCTCTCCCTAAGAAGAAAGTAATCTGATATAGGTTATATATGTACAATGACATTAAACACATTTCTGCATTAGTCATGTTGTGAAAGAAGAAGCAGAACAAAAGGGAAAAACTTCAAAAAAGAAAAAAAAAGTAGAAACGGTATGGTCCAATCTGCATCCACATCCCACAGTTCTTTTTTCTGGATGTGGAGAGTATTTTCCATCATGAGTCCTTTGGCATTGTCTTGGTTCATTGTATTGCTGAGAAGAGCTAAGTCTATCGCAGTTGTTGCTGTTACAGTGTACAATGTGGAAATTATATATTCTGATAGAATAGGGTGTGGACCTGCTATTTCATTGGTATAGTTTTCTATGTTGTCCAGTTGTTTTTCAGTCATGTCCAACTTTCTGTGACCCCATCTCGGGTTTTCCTGGCAGAGATACTGGAGTGCTTTGCTATTTCCTTCTACAGTTCATTTAACAGATGAGGAAACTGAGGCAAGCAGGGTGAAGTGACTTGCCCAGGGTCATACAACTATAGTAAGTTTTCTATACCAAGGTTGTATATAGTATTTACCAGTATGTATTCTTATACCAAGAATGTATATAGTCTCTTTTTTGTTTTTTTTAAGTGAGGCAATTGGGGTTAAGTGACTTGCCCAGGGTCACACAGCTAGTATGTGTTAAGTGTCTGAGGCCATATTTGAACTCAGGTACTCCTGAATCCAGGGCTGGTGCTTTATCCACTGCACCACCTAGCCGCCCCTATAGTCTCTTATATACATAAGAATATGAACTTCACAAAGGCAGGACTTACCTTAGAGTGCTTGGAATATAGTAGGTACTTAAAAATGCCTTTTCCATTCATTCATTGATTTTAGCTATTATTTATTAAGCCATTATTATGTGCCTAAATCTTTTTTTTTTTTTTTTTAGTGAGGCAATTGGGGTTAAGTGACTTGCCCAGGGTCACACAGCTAGTAAGTGTCAAGTGTCTGAGGCTGGCTTTGAACTCACGTTCTTCTGAATCCATTGCCAGTGTTTTATCCACTGTGCCACCTAGCTGCCTCTGCCTAAATCTTAAAAAAACTAAAGTCATGTGTCAGAGTGCTATGTCGCCTCCATTGATACACATCGGTAGCTACCAGTTGGATGTCATAAACCAATTCTCGTATCTTGGCTCTATTGTCAGTGACAATTTGTTACTTGATTCTGAGATCAATCAGAGGATTGGGAAAGCTACTTCAACCATGGCTAAGCTTGCCAAGTGTGTCTGGGAAAACAGTAAACTGACAAGACAAACCAAATTTGCTGTCTATAGAGTATGCGTCCTGAGTACCTTACTGTATGGCAGCGAAACATGGACTACGTATACTAGACAAGAGAAGAAGTTTAACAGCTTCCACATGCGCTGCCTTCGGCGCATCCTTGGCATATCTTGGTCAGATAGGATCACCAACACAGAAGTGCTCCAATGCGCGCAACTTCCGAGCATCGCTATTGAAACAAGGACGGCTCCCCTGGCTTGGTCATGTGCACCACATGCAAGACGTGTGCATTCCTAAAGACCTACTCTATGTCGAGTTAGCCTCAGGCCAAAGACCTGCTGGACGCCCCCAGCTTCGCTACAGAGATGTATGCAAGCGAAACTTGAGGGCTCTGGGAATGGACATTGGCAGCTGGGAGGAGATGGCCAAGGACCGAGGCCGATGGAGTTCAGTACTCAAGAGCAGCTTGTGTGCAGCTGAGATGAGCCTTTAAGCTCGGGAGGAAGAAAAACGAATGAGACGCAGGAACCGACAGGCAACAGAGAGCGCAGTTTTCCAATGTCCTCATTGCGGCAGGAGCTGTGGCTCCCATATTGGACTGCACAGCCACACTGTGGCCTGTGGCTCTTCAAGGCCCTGATCCATGGTTGTCTGAGACTGGTGGAAGCCTACTACTACTATTATGTGCCAGGAAATATGATAGACACAAAAGATGCTAATGGATTAAAGTTTGTAGATAAAAAGTATTGTGTGATTCTGGGTACCCTTCCCCATCTCCCCTTTCCTCCCCACTTTCTCCCATTGGTCCACTATCACTGGAAAAGGGAAAGCTAGCTGCCTAGCTAAGAAGGCTGCTTTGGCCTGATGGATACCCCATTTCTGAATCTGGCTAGCCTGGTGTGGGGTCAACATATAGAGCTGGTCTCTTGGCCCACACTCCAAGCCTTTCTTGTAAGGCCTACCAGAGTGTGTCTTCTGTTAGCTCAGACTTCAAGCACTCAGGGATATTTCCATGCCAGGAGGAGGCATCATTGTGAGACCTTTAGGGAGGGAGGAGAACCATACAAAAAAGCCCATAGATATTATTTATTACAACAGAAACTGAAAATAATAGCTCTATTACACTGTAAAATACCCCCACAAATATTGAAAATGCAAGGAAGGATCTGTGTAGTAATATACTATTTCTTCTACCTGGGTGACTCTTCCTCCCTTCTATTCCTATTTAAATTCTTCTTTTCCTTCAAAGTCAATTCTGATTTCTCCAGGAAAACTTGATACCCTGCCCCAAAATGAATTCTCCTAAATCAAATAAGGAGACATTTAACATAAGGATGAATGTAAAGTCGTAAATGATTTTTTAAAAAACCCAACAGCATCACAAGTATGAGATGGCAGAATTGTGATTAGATGGCAGGTTGTCTGAAAAAGATCCAGGGGTTTTATCACACCACAATCTCACCTTGGGTCCGGAGTGTGATATGGAAAGCCAAGAGAGAGAACCCAAACTTAAGCTTCATTAGGGAAGGCATGGAGACCAGCACTAGGCTGGTGATACTCTGAGCAGGTCATACACCATCTACAGTTTCATGCTCAGTTCTGGGCACCATGGTTTGGGCAGGAGATTGATAAGCAAGAGAGTGGGCAACTAGGCTGATGAAGTGCCTCAAATATGTGCCAATGAGGATCAGTTGAAGTAACCAGAGAGGGTTTTGGTTTTTTTTTGTGAGGCAATTAGGGTTAAGTGACTTGCCCAGGGTCACACAGCTAGTAAGTGTTAAGTGTCTGAGTCCAGATTTGAACTCAGGTCCTCCTGAATCCAGGGCCAGTGCTCTATCCACTGTGCCACCTAGCTGCCCAGGGAGGTTTTCTCTAAAGAAGACTCAAGTGGCACGTTTTCCTCTCTCAACTCCACTTTGCACTCTCTGAACTTTGCTACCACACCTAGCTGCCTTCTTATCCTGGAAGTCCTTTCTGTGACCGAGGTGCTCAACTCAGGAATATCCCTCTTCCCTTGTGGCCTCACCTTGCAACCTCCCTTCTCCTCCAGGCACTTTTTCTCTCGTTGCTGAGCTTTTTCAGGTGCTCCCATTTTGGGGAAGGCTCAGGCTGGCCATCTTCTGCTTCTGACTCACCAGATTTTACTACTATGTACACCTGTGGAATCCCCACCGCCATTTTTCAACTTCCTTTTATGTGTGGTCTTCCCCATTAGAAGGTAAGCTCCCGGGGGTCAGGCTCTGTCTCTGTTTTTGGTGTTCACAACACCAGTGCTTAGTGTAGATTTGGCAGTTAGGACATGTTTTCATCCATCCATCCATTCAATCTTTAGGGATATTATACAGGACATTTTTCTTAGGTCCGTTCCAACTCTATGATTCTGAGACCTCTTCTAACTCTTACTGTGTTCACCCTTGTGGTTTGAGACTTCATACCCAAGGCTTAATATTTGTTGCACATCTTTGTATGTATAAAGAAACACCTTGTTTCGTCACTTAGATTAGCTCTTTGAATGGAGGGGGGAATGTCTCAGACTTTTTTCCGATTCCCTTTGGTCTAGGACAAATGGGCAAGGGATGGTCATCAAATTAGTTCATTTTGCATCTGGATGCTCTCAGAACGCTATCTTCCTTTTCACTGAGGTTCATACCTTTGGCCTCATATTTGACCCTTCTCTGACCCTTCTCTCTTACCTCCTATTTCCAGTCAGTTGCCAATTCCTGCCAATTCAATCTCCACATAATCTGTACTTTTACTTCTATTCACAAAGCAATCACTCTAGTTCAGGATCTTGCTCAGACCTCTTACTCAGACTATTGCAATAGCCTCCTAATTGGTCTTCCTTCTTCTACTCTCTCCTTTCTTTCAACCATTATACACACTGTGAATGGCCATAGTAAAATTCCTAAGATACAGGTTTGACCACATAACTTCTTTCCTTAAAAGTTTTCAGGAGTTTTCTATTGCATTTAGGTTAAAATATAATTTCTGTAGTTTAAGATTTAAGATCTTTCACAGTCTGGCTTACAACTTATTTTCTCAATGTTATTTCACATTATTACCTTTCATGCATTTTATGGGTAGAAACCGGGGCACCCCTTTTGCATGTAGGGGTCCCCTGAAAAGCAATCCCAGCTTAAGGCACTCTTTGGGTCTACATCCTCTCACAACCATCATTTATGATCCCTCATCAATGTGGTAATTTTTTCTCTCTCATTTTTGTTGAATTGAAGAGGATTCCTTTGATCACCTGTATTGTTCTCACAAAGGGGATGGAAGTGCATTTCAGGCTACTCTGGGGAAAGAGAAGGGTGTGATGGCTAGAGGTTGAAATAGGGGTGGTGCTTTCTGGAAAACAAAAAGGAACTTTGAATTCACCTTCCTTGTTTTGGCTTTTGCAACTTGTTTATGAAGAGGAAAATGACCCATTTGGCTGGAAGCCAAGGGGATGGTTGGTGAACAACTAAAAAAGGAAGTGGTAATCACAAAGGGCCAGCACAGCTTCCTCAAGAACAGGTCATGTCAGGTTAATCTCATTTCCTTTTTTGACAGGATTGCTTAACTGGTAGATACTGGGAAGTTAATAGATATTGCTTACTTAGATTTTTTTTTTGCACTCTAATAATTGTTATTTTTTGTCATTCCGAACTTCACAAAGTTGAACATTTCCCTGTATGAAGAACAGAAAAAGAGGATAGTGAATGAGATCACAAATTTCTACTATGTACAGTCTGGTTTTTGTGTGTGTGTGTGTGAGACAATTGGGGTTAAGTGACTTGCCCAGGGTCACATAGCTAGTAAGTGTCAAGTATCTGAGGCTGGACTTGAACTCAGGTCCTCCTGACTCCAGGGCTGGCACTCTATTCACTGCTCCACCTAGCTGCCCCCTGTACAGTCTGTTTTTTTAAAAAGATATATTTATTATGCTAGTTTCAAAGCTGTCTTACTTGTTTTTGTCTTCTTTCTGTTATCCTCTTCATAGTAAAAAGGCTTCAATGACTCATTTTTTCTTTTTTTTGACATCACTATCACTATTCTTCACAAATCCCCTCCCAATTAAAAAATCTCCCTTGTAACAAATAGTCATGGCCAAGCAAAACAAATCCATACATTGGTCAGGTCTGAATATGTTTAAGTAATTCTGTACCTCCGATCTATCACCTCTTGTTAGGAGCTGGATAGCATGCTGGTCAACAGTCCTCTGGAGATGTGGTTGGTCACTGCATGGATCAGAGTTTAAAAAATTTTAATCTAATTTTCATTATAGTATTGTGGTTGTTATGTAAATTTTTAAGAATTCCACTTATATCACTCTGCATCAGTTCATAGAAATCTCTGCAGGTTTCTTGAAATCTATCACTTTTATTATTTTTATGAAAAGGATGAAAGAAGAATAGAAGGAAGGAAAGAAACATTTATTAAGCACTTACTCTGGGCCAAGCACAGTGCCAAGCAATATGGCACCATGATGTTCCATTGAATTCAAATGTCATAGCTTTTTCAGCTATTTCTCATTTAGATTTTTAGCAAAGCATATGATAAAAGCACCTCGTGTTCTTTTAGAAAAGATGGGGAGGGGCAGCTAGGTGGTGCAGTGGATAGAGCACCGGCCCCAGAATCAGGAGGACCTAAGTTCGAATCTGGCCTCAGACACTTGACACTTACTAGCTGTGTGACCTTGGGCAAGTCACTTAACCCCAATTGCCTCACTAAAAACAAAAAAACAACAAAAAAAACAACAAAAAAAGAAAAGATGGGGAATTGTAGGCTAAATAGTAAACAAGGTGGATTTGGTATTAATTGAGTAGTCAGACAGAGAGTAGTAATAAATTGTTTTGATGCCAACTTGGAAGAGACTTTTCAGTGGTATGCCCCAGGGATCTGTGCTTGGTCCTGTTGCTCTTCAATATTTGTATTAATGACTTGGATAAAGGTATAGATGTTATGCCTACCATATTTGAAAATGATCCAAAGCTGAAAAATAATGGTCAACATTCAAAAGCTTTTGACAGGTTTGAACATTGGACTGAATCACCTAGACAAAAATTAATAAGCAAAAGATAAGGGGACGGGATTTAATGCATAGAAAGCACAATATGAGTGTATGGCAGGCAAGAAACCCATTCAATCTCTCGTAAAGAAGAGAGAAACAATATAGAGTAAAATCAGTTTAAAGAAGTGTTGGCAAAAGACCCAACTAAATAAAGCTGTTCTGATGGCATTTAAGGATGAAAATGGAAGGAAGACAACAAATAGAAGAAAAATGGAAAAAATCTGCAATTTTTGTTAACAATTGCTTTCACTATCAAAGATAGTAGAGCCTTCACAGTCTGTCTCTAACACCATAGTCCCAAATGTGCTTATAAAGGAGGTAGAAATGGTAAAGAGAACAAAGATAGGAAAAGAAGGAAAGGTGGCTCAAATGTATACAGAGAACATCTATGCAAGAGGCAACACAATTGTGAGATTGCGGGGCGATCAGTGCATAAGATATTTGGAGGAGTAGAATATTCCAACAGGTATGGAAAAATCCTGGACCTTATAAATACTGAAAAAGGATTACATGACATAATATATGTAAAACGGTTTATAAACCTTAAAGTGCTATATAAATGCTAGCTGTTATTATTAAAAAGGCAACTGAATAAACATCAATAGCTGCCAAACTATTGGTTTTCTTTCCTTCTGTACAAAACTATGAGACTCATCTGCATGTGCAACAAGAAAGTACTCAATGAAGGTGTTCGTTGAGAACAGGCAAGCTCTAGCAGATAATATTCTACAATGGATCACATCTTCATTATCACACAGTTCACTGAAAGATGGAGCGAATATAAGTTCCCATTATTCTTATTGTTTGTTTCTTATGAAAAAACCATCCGATTTGACAGAGAGAAACAAAGCAGTAAGTCTCTCTTCCAAGAAGCTATCTCCCATCCACCCGCAAAAATCATTCAAGAGTCCTTGAAAGGGAATATCAAAGATAATCTTGTTCAACAAGATGGTGAAGACTGGCCAAAGATCTTAGCCATTATGATGGAGTAGACCTATCACAGAGTCCAGGCTGAGCAGGGGTTCTCTGAATGGTGAGGTCCTCCAGATATTCCTATCTATGGATGATATTGTGCTGGTTGGTGCATCAAGCCCTAGCACATTCACAACCACCTAGAAGAGATCTTTAACCACTTGAAAGAATTTGGCCCAACCATACACACGGGCAAATCTGGATGGATGAAAAATGTCTATTGTCTCGATCATGATATGCAGTTTGATGGGAAACCTATATCACTTGTCTGCCAGTATGTATGTCTATAGAAAGGGCAAGGAGTCACCGAGCTGGGCCCAGGATTAAACCAGAGAAAGAAACTGGGTCGGAAGAAATTGCAACACTTCTTTAATGATTTAAACTTACCAAGGTCTATCTTTTTAATCTCAATGTTATTATTATAACAACAATAGCAATAATTTACATTTATATCGTACTTACTATGGCCAGGCATTGTGTTAAGTACTTTATAATTATTATCTCATTTGAGTGTCCCCAAAACCCCTGAGAGGTAGATGCTGTTATTGTCATCCCCATTCTACAGATGAGGAAACTGAGGCAATCAATCAATTAATATTTATTTTTATTTATTTTATTTTTTGGGTGTGGCAATGAGGGTTAAGTGACTTGCCCAGGGTCACACAGCTAGTAAGTGTCAAGTGTCTAGAGCTGGATTTGAACTCACTGAATCTAGGGCCAGTGCTTTATGCACTGCACCACCTAGCTGCCCCAATCAATGAATATTTATTAAGCATTTATTACAACTATGACTTCTAGTAGCAGCTAGCATTTCTTTATAATGCTTTAAGGTTTGCAAAGTGCTCTACAGATATTTATTTTATCCTTCACAACAACTCTGGAAAGTATCTGTTGTTGTAAATTAAGATGAGTAAATTAAGGCAGATAGAGGTTAAGAAACTTGCCCAAGGTCACAGCTAGGAAGTATCTGAGGGAGAATTTGAACTTAGGTCTTCCTGATGCCATGGCCTGATGCTCTCTCTATAGCCACTGGGCCACCTTGCTGCCTATTGCCTGTTAGACATTGGAGATAAAAGTATGAATAATGACACAATCCTAACTTGAAATGAGCTTTCATTTTAATAGGACAGATAACAAGTATTTAGTGTTCACTGGCCCTGGATTCAGGAGGACCTGAGTTCAAATCCAGCCTCAGATACTTGACACTTACTAGCTGTGTGACCCTGGGCAAGTTACTTAACTCTCATTGCCCCCCCCCCAAAACAAAACAAACAAAAAAACCACACACAACCAAAGAAATACCCCCCCCAAAACAAAAGAAAAGTGTTCTGCCAATTTCGTTCTATGTCCATAAGACGTGGACCCCAACAGTCTCCAAAGAACTGAAAATAACCATCATACAGACGGCAATGAAGAGATAGGAGAGGGTGTAAGCAGCCTACAATATTATAACCAATGAGGAACTCTGAAGAACAAGAGGAAAAGATGTTTGGGGTTTATAGATTTATAACCAAAGGCTACTTTATCAGTCATTGAGTCCAACCTCATTTTCCAAATGAGGAAACTGAGGCTTAGAGAAGTGAATGACTTGCCGAAGATCACATAGGCAGTAAATGGCAGAAGCAGGATTTGAACCCAGATCCTTTAACTTTGAATCAACACACTTTCTAGCTAACCATGCTACCTCCTATGCAGACATTTAAGATGATGGTGGTGGTGGTGGTGACGACGATGATGATGATAACTGACATGTTTTCAAAGTTCTTTGCATGTATCATCTCATTTGATGTTCACACAAACCCCAGATTTGGCTCCATGACAGGGAACCCTGAAATTTTCCTGCTTCTGAAGAATTAAAGACGATTAACACAGAAGGAGCAAAGGGGAAGTGGCCTGGTGGGTGTTCTCAGGCTGTAACATGGCTGAATTCTAAGGAAGGACTGGTCTTTCCCCACTTCAGCCCATCCTCTGCATTGCTGCCAAGGTAACTTTCCTTCACCGCAGATCTGACCACATAACTCCCTTGCTCAATCACCTCTGGTGGTTACCTATTGCCTCCAGGACACCATGTAATTTCCTCTCTGGCTCTTAGAACTCTTCATAAATGTTCTTTCTAATCAATCAGACTTTCCCCCCACCTCCCCCTCCACTCTACCATCTAGCCAAGCTGCCTTTTTCTTAATTTCTTGGACAAGACGTGTCATTTCCCACTTCCGTGGCTTTGCACAGGCTATACCCCATGCCTGGAATGCACTTCCTCCTTCCCTCTGGCTCACAGAATCTTTCTCTTCCTTCAAATGCAGCTCAATCACTATCTTCTAAGTCAATGGCCCAGGCCAAGGTCCACAGAGATAAGGCTTTTTTTTTTTAACATTTTAAAATAAAGTTTTCTCCTATTTGAAAATGTAAAAATTATTTTTAGCCAGGGACTGTTAAAAAACAACAACACACACAAGTGCTTGGGCCAAAAAGCCTCCAGTTCAACATGAAACTTTTCTTGATCCCCCTTCCCCAGATATTGTTGTCTTCCCTCCCAAGCTACCTTGTACTTTAACTATTTTGTATATAGGTGGCACAGTGGGGCCTAGAGTCAGGAAGATGTGAGTTCAAATCCAGCCTCAGACACTTAAAAGTTGTGTGACCCTGAGCAGGGCATTTAACCCTGTTTGACCCAGTTTCCTCATCTGTAAAACCAACTGGAAGAGGAAATAGCAAACCATTCTAGTATCTTTGCCAGGAAAACTCCAAATGGGGTCACGAAGAGTCAGACACGACTGAAAAATGACTGAACAACAACAACAAATATATTTGTATTTATTTACTTTATATTCATTCTTATATATGTTTTTGCTGTCTCTTCCATTAGAATGTCAGTTCCTTGTGGGTAAGGATTTTTTCATTCTTTGTATATTTATCCCCAGTGCTTAGCATGGTGTCCAGCACATGTCGTTTACTTGTTTCAGTCATGTCCAGCTCTGTGTGAACCCGTATGGGGTTTTCTTGGTAAAGATACTGGTGTGGTTTGCCATTTCCTTCTCTGATGTTTAACACTTGGTGCTTAATAGATGCTTACTGATTGAAAGAATACCATCAAGGAGTTGTATGATAGGAAGAATAGAGGGATTTATTAGGTAGAAATGTAGAGAGATTCTTAGTAAGGGAGATAATATGTAAATAACTAGGTACAGAGGAGATGTGAAAGTTAAACCCAGAGGGGAAGAAATTAGCACCCAAGGGGCCTGCGAAAGATGTCCTAGTCCTCCCTTTTTCTAGTCCTCCTGGCTTAAGACAATCTTGAAGGAAGTCGGAGGAGCCGAGGGAGAGGAAAGGGGTCAGATCATTCCAGAGACAAGAGACAGCCAGTTGTGGTTGTTCAGTTGTGTCTGACTTTTTATGACCCCACAGACCATAGCACACCAATACTGTCTGTGGGGTTTTCTTGGCAAAGATACCGGAGTGGTTTTGCCATTTCCTTCTCCAGCTCATTTGACAGATGAGGAAACTGAGGCAAGCAGGGTGAAGAGACTTGCCCAGGGTCACACAGCTAGGAAGTGTCTGAGAGCAGGTATGATCTCAGGAAGAGGAGTCTTGCTGGTTCCAGGCCTGGCGCTCTAACCACTTTGCCACCTAGTTGCCTATGACTAGGTAAAAAAGAAATTGAGGGGCAGCTAGGTGGCGCAGTGGATAGAGCACTGGCCCTGGAGTCAGGAGGACGTGAGTTCAAATCCGACCTCAGACACTTAACACTTACTAGCTGTGTGACCCTGGGCAAGTCATTTAACCCCAATTGCCTCACTAAAAAAAAAATAAAATTAAAAAAGAAAAATAAATTGAGTCAGTCCTCTAGTATATTGGTGGATGCCCTGTAGTAGAATTATGTGGGCATGTAGGTGAGAGTTACACAGGCTGGGCAGGCAACCTGGAAGGGGTATCAATGAGATCACAGATCCGTTGGGGTGTTGAGTTCCATGTGTAAGGCATTGTACCATGTGCTGGGGTTATAAAGACAACCCAAGCTAACAGGTCTTGCCTCCTTGGAGAGGGGGATCCCCTGGCTCTTTAGCTCGAGAACTAATTGAGGTTACGTTTAGATTTTTTGTGAGACAAACCTCAACCCAGCAAGAGAAGTGATGGCAATATCCTATCTGATTTGGGGTTAGAAAACAACTTTCAATCCCACCTTCTTCGTCATCTTGCGTCCTTTCCAAACATTTTGTGGGCTCCACTTAGGAGCTGGGGAAAGCGGGGGCTACCAGGCTTTTTTTTCAATGCCAGTAATGCCCCTTTTTGCCGTGCCAGTAAATCCAGGACAAGATCAAGAGGTCCAGGTGAAGTACTTAACCTCTACATTCATTCCACCATCTTGTGTTGCTGCCTTTTTAATTCATCCATGACAACAACAAAATACGCTTCTAAAATAATAGAGAGTAATTTCAAGAGGAAGAAAACACTACAAACTGGAGGGAATCCAAAGGCCTCATCTACTGGGTGCCACCTGAGCTCTGTTTGAAAAGCAGGGGAGAGGAGAGGCAGCATTTCAGGCACAAGGGGCGTTGGGCCGCTTGAGCAAGGGTCTGGAGGCAGGAGATGGGAATAGGGAGCTGGCCAGTCCAGCTAGAATAGAAGATGGCTAGGGGAAGTATCTCCTTGTTTTTCTCGTGCATCCCTGTCTCGCCCCTTCTGTTGGACCTGGTATCCCTGTGCTTCCCACGTCACACTTGAACATACCTAACAACCTTCCTCATCGGGAAGTCTTAGTAAAGACCAACCTCAGTCTACTTCTTGTTTTGATCTTGGAGGGGGCCTGGGTAGATAGAGTAACAGCCATCCAGGCCAACCCTGTCATTTTGATGAGGTCACACAGGAAGTATTTATCAGGGGCAGAATTAGAACCCAGCTCCTTTGAGCTTTTCCCACTGTGGGACTTAGGCGACCCCCATTGCAGTCCATTTCTGTCACAAATTCATCGTCTGATGTTGGGTAAGTGATTTCACTTCTGCAAATGCTGAGATCCTCATTTTGAAGGGGTGGGGGAGGGCTCCAGATGGGTGATGCTCACTGTACGGGCAGCATCAGTGTCTGCTGAGCGAGGGTCCTTTGTGCTCTCCCCTGTCTCTCTCTGCTGGGTCTCTAGGCCCTCCCCATCTCTAAATCTTGTGATTCTATGAGCAGGTGAACCGAGGACTCGAGTGACAATAGAGACCAATTAACCACTGTCTCCTGACCCCTCTCCTTGGGGCAGGATCTCAATCCTGGATCTATTCTGTCTGCTGAGGTCATGGAGCCAAATCATCTGAATCATCCGCTTTCATAGTGGCCAAACAGAGGCCCCCAGTTATTTTGTCCCCCCAGGGAAGACAGAGTTGGAGCACTGGATGCAATCCCATGTATCCTCCTGACTGGCCACATGAATGAGTGCCTCCTCCCCACCCTGGCTGTGCCCTGGCCTGATTCACCATCCTCTGGCCACATGAGTTCGCCCATTATAATAATAGATACTAACCTTTCTAGAGCACCTACTATGTGCAAGGCTCTGAGGATACAGAAAAGACAAAGCAAACAGAGTCCCTGCTGTCTGTTATAAACTAATGGGGGAAGACACCGAATGAAGCTGAAAAGGGAGGGGCAAGGGAGCGTGGGAAAGCCAATCAGAGAAGGCAGTGCAGCCAGGTGAAGGATAAGCTCTCTCCTTCAATGGAGGTGTGGTGTTCATGGCCCCACCCTCCCATCAGAGAGGCCGAGGATGGTGGCTGATGAGGTGGGGTCCCAAGGCTGATGACATGTTACAAAGCTATGAGGTTTCCTACGTCCTTCTTCCTGACTTGGGTGCACTTTGCCTCGGTTTGCTCAGCTGTTAAATGGCTATAATAATAGCACCTACCTCCCAGGGTTATGGAGAAGCTCAAACGAGGTAATATTTGTAAAGTGCTTTGAAAACCTTAAAGTGTCAAATAAATGTTAGCTATGATTACTACTGTTTGAGGCAGGATTTTTTTTTTTTTTTTTTTTTTTTGCGGGGCAATGGGGGTTAAGTGACTTGCCCAGGGTCACACAGCTAGTAAGTGTCAAGTGTCTGAGGCCGGATTTGAACTCAGGTACTCCTGAATCCAGGGCCGGTGCTTTATCCACTGTGCCACCTAGCCGCCCCTATGATTACTACTGTTAACAAATGCAGGTGACTCACAGATGAATGACTATAATTTCTCTCTTGAACTCAAGGCTGCATCATCTTGTGATGCATAGAAGATCCTAGAAAATGCCTAGTTAGCATCTTCAACTGGATGGCTCATAGGCATTTCAAATCATTTTTAAAAAAACAGAATAATTCATTCTCTTCCCCTCCCCTTCCCAACCCTCCCTGCCAGGCCCTCCCTCAGCCTAACTTGCTTGTTTCTATTTGTGGTACTACTATCTTTCTAATTAGGACAGCTAGGTGGCACCATAGTGCACAGAGCACTGGGCCTGGACTCAGGAAGATCTGAGTTCAAATTCAGCCTCAGATACTTACTAGCTGTGTGATTCTGGGCAAGTCACTTAACCCTGTTTGCTTCAGTTTCCTCAACTGTAAAATGAGCTAGAGAAGGAAATGGCAAACCACTCCAATGTCTTTGCCAAGAAAACCCCAAATGGGGTCACGAAGAGTCAGACATGACTCAACAACAAACTCTTCTTAATTTCCTGGATTCGTAACCTCAGGATCACTCTTGATTCCTAATTCTCTCTCACCTCATATATCCAATTAGTTGTAAGGTCTGGTTGAGTCTACCTTCACAACATCTTTTCCAAGTGTTTCCCTCTCCTCACTCACATAGCCCCTGCTCTAATCAGAGGTCCTCCTTCTACCTCCTCCCTTGGACTATTGTCAAAGCCTCCCCATGGGTCTCCCTGAATCAAGTCTCTCCCGATTCTATTCCATCCTGCAGAGCTGCCCCAGCTTGAACTCAGTCATGCTCTCACTCACTAAGCCCCAGTGGCTCCTTATTACTCCTGAGATAAAACATGAATTTCTGATTTAGTATTTAAAGTCCTTCCCAAGAACACGGCAATGACTCTCCCTTCATCCCTTGTATGCTCCAGACAAGCCGCTCTGCTGGCTACTCTCCACATAGGGCATTTCATCTCTTGCCTTTGTACGAGCTCCTGGAAGGCACAGTGCCTGGTACACAGTAGGTGCTTAAGAAATACTCATTGATTGATTGACTGATTGATCCAGTCCTGACCCCAGACCCCAGAAGGGAACAATGCCCAGTAGTCTTCTAAGTAAACCATAGCGTCTCTCTGTGCCTCTGGGAGATGAATAATTAGATGGGGGTAATTACTATGATGGCAGGTGAGAGCAGAGCTCAGAAACACAATCTGTTCATTCCAAGTCTGCTAGAGATGCTTACCTTTCCTCTCCAGAACCTCAAGGTGTTCTGACCACTGAGTTCAAGGCATCTCACTATGGAATGATTATTCTTCCTTCCTTCCTTCCTTCCTTCCTTCCTTCCTTCCTTCCTTCCTTCCTTCCTTCCTTCCTTCCTTCCTTCCTTCCTTCCTTCCTTCCTTCCTTCCTTCCTTCCTTCCTTCCTTCCCTCCTTCCTTCCTTCCCTCCTTCCTTCTTTCCTTGCTTCCTTCTTGCATCCCTTCTCTCCTCCATCCTTCTCCTTCCCTCCATTTCTCTCTCCCTTTTTCCATCCTCCCTCCCTCCCTCCCTCCCTCCCTCCTTCCTTCCTTCCCATCTTCCCATCCTCCTTCCCTCCCTCCCTCCTTCCTTCCCTCCTTCCTGCCTTCTTGCCTTTCTTCCTTCCTTCCTTCTTTCCTTCCTTCCTTCCTTCCTTCCTTCCTTCCTTCCTTCCTTCCTTCCTTCCTTCCTTCCTGCCTTCCTGCCTTCCTTCCTTCCTGCCTTCCTGCCTTCCTGCCTTCCTGCCTTCCTGCCTTCCTGCCTTCCTGCCTTCCTGCCTTCCTGCCTTCCTGCCTTCCTTCCTGCCTTCCTTCCTTCCTGCCTTCCTTCCTGCCTTCCTTCCTGTTTTCTTGCCTTCCCTCCCTCCTTCCTTCCTCTTGTCTCCCTTCTCTCCTCCCTTTTCCTTTCTCCTTCCCTCCCTCCTTCCTCCTTTCCTCTCTTCTCCTTCCTCTTCTCTCATCTTCTCTTCACTTTCTTACCTTTTCTTCTCTTTCACTCCTCCCTTTAAGCCTCTGGCTCTCAGCTCTTTTTTCTCACTCTCTTTCCTTCTTCTATCCTGCCCCCGCCCCTGGCCCCCAAACACTCTCTCTCCCCAAGAACTGCAAAGGCAGCCACGGTCTAAGCCTCTGTGTTTTCCGGTTAGGAAGCTGATTCCAGCTGGTTACCAGGACAGCGCTGACTCCATCATGTTTACTTGTGGATGACAGAGTGGGCAGCGGCTGGTGGGCTGTGCTGCTCTCCCCTGGGGGCTGGGGATGAACCAGGATCCAGAGGCAGCCAGACGTAGTTGGGGTCAGGATGACCCGTGGGGAGATAAGGAGATCTGAGGACACGGCGAGGCTTTGTCAGGCAGGGGCCTGGAAAAGAGTGTCTTGCGGATACAACCAGCCCAGGCTGCAAGGGATGTGGTAAGTTCATCTGAGTGTTGTTGACATGTAAACTCCACCCCTGACCCCCAGCTCCTTGCCCAGTGCCTAGCATGGAGCTGAACTGAATGGCTAAGGGATGGATATAGAAATGGAGCAGATTCAAGAGACTGGGTGAAATGTAGATTGACCTGGGCAAAGGCACGGCAAGGGTGGGACATAAACTTTGTCCCAGGGTGCTGAAATTTAAACAGCAGTTGCAGAATTTATAGTCTTTTAGCAGTGGATAAACAATTCAGCTCATCACCCAGTGCCTTTGCTCTTCTCTGCCCCCTTGGAGTGGCCGCTTAACTGCTCACAGGTTCGGATGGCTATGGGAATCCATAACGCTAATCCTTCCAATACTTTCCAATAAGATGGAGGATCACGGGGTCTTCTCTTCTGTCTTGTTTGCATTCCCCGAGCCTCCTGTCACTATCATATAACCTCCAGGCCTTGCCATCTCCCCCACTGTTACACCTGTAGCACTTTGGGGTCTTCACATCTACCCTACAACCGAACTTTCTCTTACATGTTGTCTGCTGTCTCCCTGAATCAGAGCAGTCTCCTTACATTTTACTGAGCACGTGCTATGCCTGGCACTGAGGGGAATCCAAAGAGGAATATGCTTTAACAAGCAATTTCTTCTTTCTGGACTTCAGTTTCCCCACCTATAAAATTATGATCTCCAAGTTTTGACTTTTTGTGGACTTTTTTTCTTCTAGCTTTGACTTTTTTGGGGGGTGGGGACACTCTTTGATGATAAATACTCAAGTAGGTTGATTGAATTATTGGAGACTATTTCCTGTCTCAAGGCTCTTCTTCCAAAGATTTCATATAACTATGAGATATGGAAAAGTAGAATCTACAAGGAAGTGAAGTTAAATGTAAGCCATGCATGAGGGTGTCTCCTCCAATGGTGCAGATTGCGACCCATACTCCAATGGACGGGAGATCTCATCAATTTGGAAGTCTTCTGCAACAGTGGAGATCATTCCTGATCCACCGGCAACTCTTGTCCATTCTGTCCAATAAGTTTGCCATGAGGAGTCTAGCTAATGTATTGGAGACCTTCTTCGAGTTCTCCTGCCATCTTGGAGATGCTAATGGAACGTGAAGGTTGGCTTGCCAAGTTACTCATCCGTCATTTTCCTTACATGATGCGTTCTCCTTCTTTTGATCATTCTTTTCTTTGATGACATCATTTATGCTGCTTTCTCCCCTATAACTTTGTCTGTTGTGTCTTATAGCCTATCCCCGTCCACCATTAGCCTCTCTTTGGATGGCTGGGTCATATCCGCCTTCTGGTCTTTCAATACATTCCATATCTCAGAGCCACCCACAATCACTGCAGGAATAGAGATATAAAAAGATACCTCAGAGAGACTCATTGAATGATTTAAATAACCAACACAAGGTGGGCAGCTAGGTGGTGCAGTGGATAGAGCACGGAACCTGGATTCAGGAGGACCTGAGTTCAACTCCAGCCTCAGACACTTGACAGTTACTAGCTGTGTAACCCTGGGCAAGTCACTTAACCCTCATTGCCCCACAAAAAAGACCCCCCCCAAAATAACCAACACAAAGTAAACATAGTTAAGCTCTTATATTTTCTGTGCCTTTTAGTCCATTAGGCAGCCAAGTATCATAGTGGATAGAATGCTGGACCTTGAATCAATGAGATCTGAGTTAAAATCTTACTTCTGACACCTTTTAGCTATGTGACCCTGGGCAAGTCACTTAACTGTTGTTTGCCTCAGTTTCATCCTCTGTAAAATAGGGTAGCTGGATGGTGCTATGGATAGAGTTCTGGGCTTGGAATCAGGAAGACTCATCTTTTTGAATTCAAATATGGTCTCAGATACTCGCTAACTGTGTGACCCTGGGCAAGTCACTTAACCCCGTTTGCCTCAGTTCTTCATCTGTCAAATGAGCTAGAAAAGGAAATGGCAAAGCACTCCAGTGTCTTTGCCAAGAAAACCCTAAATGGGGTTACAAAGAGTCAGATACAACTGAAAATGACTAAACAACAACAAAATAGGGATAATAATAGAGTCCAAGTGGCTCGTCCATAGTCCCCCAGGTAGGATTCAAACTCAGGTCATCCGGAGCCCAAGTCCAGCAGCACTCTATCCATTAGCTGACTCTATATAAGAGGCACCATGGTACCGGGGAGAGGGTGCTGCTTTTTGTCTAAAAGAACCTGAATTAAAATCTCAGCTCACCTGGATGACTTCAGGCAAGTCACCTAAGCCCTGGACTCATCTCTAAAATGGTAGACTTTGGACTCATAGCCTCTATGCTTCCTAATGGTTCTTAAAGCTATGATCTTATGTGGTCTGGGGATAGAAAGTCATTTAGGAAAGCCAGTGTGTTCTCTCCTTAGAACTTCATCAAGGGCTGAGTCCCAATACATGTACACGTCATTTTCATGAAGCTTTTATCGAAAGTATTAGAAAGTATTGATCATTAGTGACTGATATCTCCATGATCATTTTCTTTTCCTGTTGTGAAGCTGACTAGATCCCCCCCCCCCCGCTCCATTGTTTAGTATTTCCTCCTTTAATTGACCCTAACAACCAGTCCTTTTAACACCCTCCAAACTGCTGCATCCAGCACAGATTTCCTTTGTATAAATTTGGTCTGGTCCGACCACTTTCCTGTTTTTGTCTCATTTTGTGCCTCACTGGGGACTGAGAGATGAAATTCCGAATGTGTTGGTTCCACTGTCATTGATGAAGAAAATAATGATGACAAATCTGTTCCATTTTTAATCTATTTGTTCTTCCAGCTTCAACTTTAATGCCCTTGGGATGATTTGGTTGAATTTGATCTCTTGCCAAGCTCCCTGTGAACTCAATATCCCCTCTATTACTTTTCATTGTATACTGCTTTAGACTTCTATCAAGGGTTTGCTCAGGAGTTTAAATTCTAAGCCAATATTGCCTTGGTTCACTGCTTGGCAAAAATATTAGGTGTTTGTTGCCTGAGGCCGTTTATGAGCTCCTTTGACCTTAATGCTGTGGTGATTGTTTTACATAGGTCAAACTTTCATAGGACATGGATCCTTTTGATGGCTTTTCTTTGTTCTGTTTCCATTTTTCAAGGCCAAGAATTCACTCAAATAGGTCAGGTTTGAGCTCTTATGATTACAAATCATATTGTTTTTTCATCTTTATCCTTTCTTCTAACTTGGGATTGTTTTGACCTTTGTTTTTTTTTTTTTTTTAGTGAGGCAATTGGGGTCAAGTGACTTGCCCAAGGTCACACAGCTAGTAAGTGTCAAGCGTCTGAGGCCGGACTTGAACTCAGGTCCTCCTGACTCCAGGGCCAGTGTTCTATCCACTGTGCCACCTAGCTGCCCCAACGCCACCTAGCTGCCCCGACCTTTGTTTTTAACAAGCTGTTGGTCTGATAGAGCATAGACATATGAACCTGAACCCCACCCCCCCACCCCTGTAACGAGTTCTTTTATACTAATTAAACCCTGGGTCTTTTGGAGCATTGAAGAACTCTCTAAATGACATTTTTTTGGATGGAGAATACAAATTTTGAAGGACATTTTCCTTTTTATATAATATTTCCCTCAATTACATGTTAAAAACAATTTTAACATTAAAAAAATTTTGAGTTTCAAATTCTATCCCTCCTTTCCTCCCTCGCCCCTTCAGACAGCAAGCACTCTGATATAGGTTATACATGTGCAATCATGCAAAACACTTCCACATTAGTCACTTTGTACAGGAAGACTTGAATAAAATAAAGAAAGTGAAAAATAGCGTGCTTCAGTCTGTGTTCAGACAGTTTCAGTTCTTTCTCTGGAGGCGGATAGCTTGCTTTCTCATGATTCCTTTGGGATTGTCTTGTATCATTGTATTGCTGAGAATAGCTAAGTCATTCACAGTTTTTTATCGTACAATATTGCTATTACTATGTACAACGTTCTTCTGATTCTGCTCATTTTACTTTGCATCAGTTCATGTAAATTTTTCTAGGTTTTTCTGCTTGTCATTTCTGATAGCACAATAATATTCCATCACAATCATATACCACAGCTTGTTTAACCATTCCTCAATTGATGGGCATCTTCTCCATTTCCAATCCTTAGCCACCACAAAAACAGCTGCTATAAATATTTTTGTACAAATAGGTCCTTAAGGGCATTTCTAAACACACCGACTGATGGATGGATGACTGCTCAGACGCATGCTGGGTGTTAAGAGGGAAGCTAGTTTTTAAATCCTTTCCCCTAAGAAGATGAAAATGAACAAACAAAAAAGCAACTCTAACTTAAAACCACAAAATACTGCCATACATAAGCTACAAAAATATATAGCCTAGGGGCAGCTAGGTGGCACAGTGGATAGAGCACTGGCCCTGGATTCAGAAGGACCTGAGTTCAAATTCGGCCTCAGACACTTAACACTTACTAGCTGTGTGACCCTGGGCAAGTCACTTAACTTATTTAGCTTTCTTTTCCTCTTGGCCTTCATGGGCTTTAAACTTTCTTCCAGTTTAAAATCTGTAATCCCATGATGGGGGAGGGGAGAGGATGGTACAGTGCTGGGTCTCCTCTGACCCTTGGATGATTGGCTGAAAATTTATCGTAGGATCAGGCCTAGGGGCTACATGGGAGGAGGGTCCAACAGTCATGTTGCATGCAAAAGACATGCAAGAAGGAAAGGAGGTGGTGTGGTCAGATAGAGAAAAGGAAGGATGAAAAAAGAAAGAGGGATGACTGATGGCTGGATTGTGTGTGCCAATGGTGCTCATGTCAAGAAGGAAGGCCCCTGTGGGGGATTTGTGGGACACATGGACAGGCATATTCCGGTATGAGGAGGTATGGATGGATTGCGATCTGCACCACTGTGTGGGCTTGCAGGAGGAAGGAAGTAACAAGGGTGGGAGTTTAAGCCTAATTTTCCCATCTTTCCGATGAGGAAACTAAGGCCCACAAAATCACTGGGACTCGCCCTCAATTTAAGATTCCTGGATTTAGCTTGAATATATCACAGGGGATGCATTCTGCTTTATGGAGGCGGAGGTGAATTTTAGGGCTGGGGTATGGCGTGCTTTGGGTTTGTGGGGTGGGTCTTATAGTCCTTTGAGGGAACAAGGCTTACTGTGTAGGGTGAGCCAGAAATTGGGAGAGGGATTTTTTTTTTAGTAGAGATGATATTGCAGACCATATTATTCTTGGTGTTTCTTAGGAGGTAGACTAGCATGGCAGGGAGGGGAATGAATTTGTTTCAGATACTTAACTAGCTGTGTGACCTTGGGCAAATCACTTAACGTCTCCGTGACTCAGTTTCTCCACCTGTAAAAAGCGAGGCCTGGACTTGATGCCCTCTCAAATCCCTTCCAGTTCGAAATCTGTGATTTAGGGAATAGAGAAGTAGTAGGAGGAGTAGGGGTGAAGGCAAGGAATCTCTCCCTTCCAGACTGGGGCAAGGCTTAGAGGGAGAGGGCTGGAAATCCCAGAGACCTGCACTCTGGCGCTGGCTAAGGGCCCACTCAAAAACCTCTGCCCTGCCTGTCCCACAGGGAGAGCCTGGTTGGTCCAATCCCCTCACTCGGCCAAAGGGGAAACTGAGGCCCACAGCGGGACATAACTCGCTAAAGCTAACAGACCCGACTCTACTTGGGAGAAGTTTCAAAGCTAAAGGCTCGGAGGGGTGGATTTGGGCTTAAAGTGTGTGTGTGGAGGGGGGGGGGTGTTAGGGGGCTGTTCAGATCAGTGTGTGGGGGTAGGGCTGGGGCTCCCAACTCTTCGGGATTGCCCCCCTCCTCCCAGCGGCGGGTTGCGGACAAGAGCCCCAGGGCGGAGGAGGGCGGGGCGCGGAGCCGGGGGCAGCCTCCGGGGAGGCGGGGCCGCCGGGGAGTGGAGGGGAGGGGGCCCGAGACGGGGAAAGCGAGGCGGAGCCCGGAGGATAAACAGGCCGCGGTGGCCGGGCCGGCCCCTACAGTCCCGGCGGCGGCGGCGGCTGCAGGAGGAGGAGGAGGAGGAGCAGGAGGAGGAGGAGGAGGAGCAGGAGGAAGAGGAGGAGGAGGAGGAGAGAAGGAGGAGGAGGAGGAGAGAAGGAGGAGGCGGCGGCTGCCGGGCAGGAGGCTGGAGCTCCGCACAGCCGAGATTCACTTCCCCGGGCTCGGCAGGGAAAGGTACCACGGACTGCTCCCCATCTCCCCTTCCCAGCCCGGCCCCGCGAGGATCCCCCAGCGCGGGGGGCCATGCGGAGCGCTGACCCCAGGCAGCCCCTTCCCGTGGGTGCCTGTTAACAACAGGGGTGCGGGAAGCCCCTTCCGAGACTGCCCCCCAATGCCCCTGCCCGCAGCTCCGGGCACGACGCGATCTCTCCTCGCTGCAGCTGCGGAGATCCGAAAGGGGGAATCCTGCGGGGGAGTGGGGGGGGCGGGGGAGTGTCCACACCGCTCGTGCGTGTGTGCGTGTGCGCGCGCGTGTGTAGACGTGTGTGTGTGTGTGTGTGTGTGTGTGTGTGTGCGTGTATGTGCGAGCACACACACAAGGGTCCGGGGCTCGGCTGGCCGGACAAAGCCTGCCCCCACTCCGGCCCCTCTGCCCCCACTCCCCCTCAGAAAGGCTCCGAGCCTTTCTCTGCTAGCCTTGGCCCTGGGGATGGGGGCCTGGGGGGATGGGGAGATGGGGGGGGGCAAGTGTATCTCTGCCTGTGTGCACTAGTGTGTTCGTGCCTTTGTGTGGTCGGAGGCTCTTTGTGTGGCTGCCGCGGCTGTGTGTCTGTCTGCTGTAGTGGCAGTGTGTGTGACCCTGGCACTGGGGGGCACCCGAGGGAACCCCGGGCAGAGACGGATTTCCCAGTTTCCCAGGGCTCTGTCTTTGCTTTGAAAGCACAACCTGTCTCACTCACACCCCCACAAGGGGCTCCCCCTCCTTACGCAGACAGGCAGGAAGAGGCCCCGAGTCAGTGAGCAAACCAAACAGAGAGCTGGTGTGTGTGCGTGCCTGTGTGTGACAGACAGAGACGGATGGTGTGTGTGTGTCTGTGTGTGTGTGTGCCCCGGTGTGGGCATGTGATGATTAGGATTCCCGGCTTATATGTGGGCGTCTTTGTCCCAGGGGGGTGGGTGGAGCCTGGTGTCTCCTCAACTTCCCATTTCTTCCTCCACCAGGGGGTTCAGGTGAAGCTCTTGGGGATGAAGGGTGCAGAGAGACTTGTTTCTGCACAATGACTTTTGTAACACGCATGTAAAATCATCACAGATTTTGATGGAGTTTGGAAGACCCCAGAAGTCAAAAACCCCTTCACTTCACTTTTAGGGAAACTGAGGCTAGAAAGGTTTAGTCACTGGCTCGGGGCCATGTAGGTGGGAAGTCCACACTGCCTCTTAGTGTGTGTCTGTGTTTTTGTGTGCGTTGGCCGGGATCGTAACCTACGTGTAGCACATTCACAGACTGTGTGGTGTGTGTATTTGTTAGGGTGTAGCCTCAGGTGGACTTGTTCAGACGTGTGTGTTGTCATCAGCTGTTGGACAAGTCATGGCCTCATAGGGTTTAGAAATAGAAGGGAACTCAGGAGTCATTCCAGTTCAAGTTCCTAACTTTACAGTTGAGGAAACTGAGGCTAAGGCAGAAGTGATTCCCTGGGGGTTTGAGCCTCCCAAGCCAGTTTTCCTTACTATTATCGGGTCTCCTCACTGAGGGGCAGAAGAACCAAAGGGTCTGGCACATAGTAGGCATTATAAAATATTAAGTGACCTGAGTGGAAATATGGCACGTTCATTCACCTTCCTATGTTGTCCTATTTTTCTGTTGTAGCTCATTGGGTGATGGGTCCATAGGTTGTGGTCTGTGTGTGTGTGTGTACACATACATGTGTGCATGCATTGTAATACGTGTATGTTCCAGGGTGTGCATATGTGTAGTATGCTATGAGTGGGGGCGGGGACAGGTGCAGGTTCTGCTAGGTGGGTATGTGTGGGTGGTACAGAACATCTTACCAGATACAGTAGGAAGAACCCTGAATATGGAATCAGATGACTTGGGTTTGAATCTTGCCTCGGCTGCTACCTAAGCTGTATGACCTTGGGCCAGTCACTCTTCTTCCCCGAGTCTGTTTCCTCCTCTCCCAAATGAAGGGGTCTGGTTAGATTTTCTCTAGGGTTTCTTCCACTTCTGCAAGTCTCTGTGCGTGAGCCATTCTGTTCACTTATTTACAAATTGTAGAGAAGAGAGTGCCACCTTTGGAGTCAAGGAGACCTGGGTCCTTGTGCTGCCCCTGACACATACAGGCTGGTTGGCCCCCAACAAGTCTCTTGACCTCTCAGGGCAATCATGGGGGTAATCAGCAATTATTAAGCACCTACTGTGTCATTGTCACTGTGCTAAGAGCTGGGAATACAAAGGCAAAGGACAAATCCCACTCCTGACCTGTATTAGTGGGAGAATTTTACACAATGGAACTTCCCTTTATGGATGGAAGTGTCTGGAACCTGTACAAGGGAATATAAACACAAAACCCAGAGGAATCTCTACCCTCAGTGAGCTTATGGGCCTCTGTGGAGGGTCATAGATTTCCAGCTGGAAGGGACCCTAGTGACCATCATAGACTGAGAACTGGAAGGTCATCTAGTACCCTCTTCTTTTACAGAAGAGGAAATTGGGGCTCAGGGAGATTAATTATCTTGGCCAAAGTCATACAGATGGTAAGTATCAAAGGCAGGATTTGAACCCAGGTCCTTTCCCCACTGTATTTCATTGTCTCCTTGTCCAATCCCAGAATCATGGGATTTAAGAGTGGGGGGGGGCAGCTAGGTGACACAGTGGATGAAGCACCAGCCCTGGATTCAGGAGGACCTGAGTTCAAATCCGGCCTCAGACACTTGATACTTACTAGCTGTGTGACCCTGGGCAAGTCACTTAACCCTCATTGTCCTACCAAAAAAAAAAAAGTGGGAGAGGACCCTTGCTATTACCTAAGGCCATGCCAAGGGAATCCTCATTATAATGCACCCAATGAGTGGTCGCCTCTGACTTTCTTGATGATCTCTAAGGTCCCTTCTAGCTGGAGGGCTAAGATTCTACTTGCTTGGTACTAGATGTTTTTGGACAGAAGGCTTCACCTTAGGAGTCCCCTGTCCCCTTCTCCTGGGGGCCGTGGTGGGTGTTGGAGTCGGAGGCAGCCTTGGACAGAGCACTGCTCCCACACCGCTTCCTCTAATACTTGTCTGACCTTTGGTGTCCCCCAAAGAAGGGAACTAGCTGGAGGGCTGAGCAGAAGCAGGCTCCTTACTGAAGGACCCTGTAAGGGACCCTCAGCAAGCTGGGGGTTACTTCTTTTTTTTTTTTTTTGGTTTTCTGCTTTCTTAAAGGGGAAAAGGAATGATGACAGATTGTGAAGAGCTGAGCAGTTTTAAGGGCATGGGTGGAGAATTGTAAACAGTGGAGTTGGGGCTCCCAGTGGCCATTTGGATGACCAGCAGAAAGTCTGAAGGCTGAGGGGAGTGCTGTGGGAGGCTGTTGGCCTTGGAGTTCCATTGTTCTCCGTAATGAAAGCCCAGTGGGGTCATGAGAGTCACTGGTCTTTAAACATTCTTCCACTCCAAGCAACCCATGCTCTTTGCTGAGGCTTTGGAAGAGGGACAAAGGTAAGGCTTGGGGAAAATAGCCACACAACTCCCATTTCTAACCCTAGTGCTTTCAGGTTTATGGAAGGCATTCCTTCCACCAGGATTGTGTAGGACACAGGGCAGATTATTCTTCTCATTTTACATAAGGGGAAACTGAGGCCTGCAGTGGGTAAGCAGCTTGCTCGTGACCACACAGCCAGCAGGCATCATAGTGGGTGATCTGGAACCAAAATGTGGAAAGGCCTTAGAAGCCTTCTAGGTTAACCTCTCTTGTTCTGGAGATGAGGGAACTGAGGTCCAGAAAAGGCCAAAGGTGATTTGTCCATGGCCACAATGGTGGTAAGTAGAAGAGCTGAGATTTGAACTCCAGACCTCACTCCAAATCCATTTCCCTTTCCATGGTACTCCATTGGTGTGGGGATTAAAATGGTCCATCCTACAATAAGAGATACTGAGGCAGAGCTCTGAGCCGAGGGCACTTTATGAAAGGGTCCATGGTCCCGTCTAATGAGATGGACCCCAGGTCTTCCTCATGACCTGAGATACCCCCTTCTTCCAGGGCCTTGGCTTTCTAAGGTTCGATACCAGTTTTGATACCTGAACATTCTCAAGAGGTAACATATACAAAGGACAGAATCCCATTGGTGGATAGGTCCTGCTTCAAGGGCCAAAAAAGGATGCATCAGCTAGAAATGGTGCCATTGGCTCGGAGCTCTGCCTCAGTCTCTCTCACTGTAGGATGGACAATTCCCGCGCCCCCCCCCCCCGCCATTAGTAGGGGAAGGGATGGGACTGAAGGATGGAGAAGGGTTGGAAGGCCAGAGTGGAATGGTCAGACATCCTTTTCCCTAGAGCATACACCTGTGTTAGAGGCCCCTGGCCCTCTTCAAGGGACTTTACTCCAGTAAACGCATGATGAGTCTTTTTTTTTCTTTTTTTTTGGGGGGGGCAGTGG
Organism: Dromiciops gliroides; assembly: GCF_019393635.1. NCBI lineage: Eukaryota > Metazoa > Chordata > Mammalia > Microbiotheria > Microbiotheriidae > Dromiciops > Dromiciops gliroides. Next base: position 674,616,235 of record NC_057862.1, on the reverse strand, counting down.
GGGTTAAGTGACTTGCCCAGGGTCACACAGCTAGTAAGTGTCAAGTGTCTGAGGCCAGATTTGAACTCAGGTACTCCTGAATCCAGGGCCGGTGCTTTATCCACTGTGCCACCTAGCTGCCCCAACACATGATGAGTCTTTAATTCAGTGAAAAATGCCTACTGTGTGAGGTGTTGTCTAGGACTGGTGGGAAAGAAAGAGGACTGTCCCACAGAGCTTAGAGTCTAGTGGGAGAGATAAGACATTGCCTGTGAATAATGTCTGATATTTATGAGTCCAGCAGTGTATCGACAAAGGGAAAACTGTGGGGTTGGAGTAAGTGAGGGTCAGATGATGCCAGGGAACAGAAAGAGGGAGTAATCCCAGAATCCTTCACGAAGGAAGGAGGGATCAGAGAATTCTAGATTTAGAACAGGAAGAAGGGCCCTCCAATACAATCCCCCTCATCCAAACAGACGAGGAAACCGAGGCCCGGAATGGTGGTGACTTGCTCAGTGTCACACAGGCAGCGTCTGAGCCCAGGTCACCTGTTTACAAATGCTCGGCCTCCTGGGATGCTGGAGGATCTTTGTGGGACGTGGATGAGGGGAAAGGAGGGAGGAATCCTTTAGAGGCAGCGGATTTCGAGCCAGAAGCCTGTCTAGAAATCTTCCGAGTGGATCCTCTCATTTTACGGATGAGAAAAGAGGCCCGGCCAGGGGAAGGCTGCTTGACTAGATGCGTGTCGAGTAGATAGCCAAGGCAGTTCCCCCGACTCCTAATTGCGTGGATTTTTTCCTTCTAATGCAGTCTGCAAAGGCTTTGGAGGACAGGACATATTCCTGATTGTGAAAAGTGAGAAGTCCAGCCTGCTGGGGACAGAGCAATTGTGTTGGGGAAAGGGAGGGTAATTTGGAAAGACTGAAAGGGGAAAGTATTTGTGGGGAGCCTTGAATGGCAGATGCAGCCAACACTCATTGGCTGTGTCTCTTGAAAAGCGAGGCCATTTTTGCAGCTGGCCTTCAATGGGCCGAGGGTGATAGAGGAGTCATATTGTGGCCAAGTGTTTTGAGCATGGTATGACCGACCCCCAGAACTCTTCTCTTGTGCTTGCCGTCTGATGAAGCCTCTCCCTTATAACAATCCCACAAGGTCGATGGTACCAGTGTTGTCAGAGCTCTGGACTTTGAGTCTGAACACCCCAGGTTCAGATCTCAGCTCTGAGTCCTAACTAACTGTGTGTCCATGAACCATCAAGCAGTGGCTAAAACAACATTTCTTAAGGGTTTACTCTGTACTCTGCAAAGTGCTTGAAAATAGGAAATGGAGACTGGGGGGAAATAACATACAGAGGAGGGTCCCACTGCAGGGCAGATGGTAAGGGCTGGTCATCCTTCCATTACGGCAGGGGAGATGCCAGTGTCCAAGGCTTTGGAGGGTCCTTGGCACGGCCAATAACAAAGCAACCCGCTTGAGGAAATGAGTTGTAAACTAGCTTGGGACTTCTCTGATTGACTTCTCCCCTGCCCCCATGCCCCTTCCTGGGGTGCCTTTTGGGTATTGTCTTCCCCCTTCAGATTGTAAGTTTCTTTTCTTTTTTTTTTTAGTAAGGTAATTGGGGCTAAGTGACTTGCCCAGGGTCACACAGCTATTAAGTGTTAAGTGTCTGAGGCTGGATTTGAACTCAGGTACTCCTGACTCCAGGGCCCGTGCTCTATCCACTGTGCCACCTAGCTGCCCCTAGATTGTAAATTTCTTGAAGGCAGGGATTCTGTCTCTCTGTCTCTCCCCCATCTCTGTCTCTGTCTTTATATCTGCGTCTCCAGTGTTTAGTTGTCTGTACTGATTACCTCAGTGTCATTAGGAGTAGAGTGACTATAATGCACTTTACAACTTTAAAGTGCTCCATAAAAGCTAGCTAGTTTGTTCTTTATTTTATTAATTACTGTCTTTATTAGGGGAAGTTCGTGGGACATGGTGGAGGAAGAGCAGGCAGGAAGACCTGCATTCAAGGCTTGCTTCTGACTTAGACTAGCTGTATGATCCTGGGTCATTCATTTAGTCTCTGCCTGCCTCAGTTTCCTTATCTGTAAAATGGGAATGATAATAGCACCTCCCTCCCACAGTTGAGAAGATCAAATGAGAATATTCCTTAAGCCCTTAGCACAGTGCTTGGCACATAATTAATGCTTTGTTTTCTTCCTTCCTCCCTCCCTCCTTCCTTTCCTTCCTTCTTTCCCTCCCTCTTTCTCCCCTTTCCTATTTATATCAGTAAAATTCAAGAAGCATTTTAAAAACATACCTACTGTGTGCTAGGCACTGTAAAAGACATGGGGGCGGGGTACAGTGACCAAAAAAAGAGAGAAAGAAACAATCCCTGTCCTCAAAGAAATTGCATTCTGGGGAAAACCAATATGTACCCAAAATAAAGTAACTGATGAGGGCGAGGGGTGGGGTGGGGGCAGGCAGAGCACCCCAGCTGGGGAGATCAGCAGGGCCTGGTGGGGGAGGAGGTCCTTGGTGAGGGCTCTGAATCGAGCTAATGATCCTATGAGGTGGAAGGGAGGGAGTCCAGGCAGGAAGGAATAGGTCATCAGGTACTTTGCACCTTTAGAGCAGAAGAACCCGGGTCAGTGTTAGGGGCCTAGGTGCGGAGGGTGCGGCAGAGAGAGTGAGAAAGGGCGCAGGAGAGGGGCTGAGGCTGGTTCAGGCTAAGACCGCTTCGCTGCACCCGGGAATTATCAGTATAATTCAGCTGCCTCCTGACTACTGTGTGACCTTGGGTAAGTCCCTTGTTTTTCTCAGTGTGAAAACTTAGGGTGTTTTCCACCTTGTCAGGAGAGGGTCAGGGCAGCTTGGGGACACTGGGTTAAGGGAGAAAGAGGGGCCGGGGATGTTATTATTAACTATTCAGCCCTCATTAAGTGCCCACTGTTTTCTAGATTCAAAGACAAAAACAAAGACAGTCCCTGCCTTGGAAGAGTTCCCTTCCTTTGACATACAGCATCTTGTTTGGTCATCATGACAAGCCCCTGGCTTAGGCAGAACAAATATTATTTGTATTTTACAGATGAGAAAATATACACTCAGCATAAAGAGACTTGCCGAGATCAGACAGCTAGTTGTTGTCAACAGGGATGGGTAGAATCGGTGTTTAGAGCTGGGAGGACCTCAAATCATCTAGTTTAACCGCCTTATTTTATAAAGGAGACAGAGGAGCTGGAGAGAAATGAAGTGACTTGTTCAAGGTCATGCAGAGCTGGAATTAGAACCTAGGTCTCCCGACTTTCCTCAGGGTGTCAGGCTTCCTTTTTGATGTGTCCTGGATTATAGTTCAGGGTATAGAGAGAGTTGGCTACAAAATATAAATCAGCCAAAGGAAATGCTTCCTCCTGCCTTGGGTGGACCTCCTGTTCTGTGGGGTTATTCCTAGGGAGAAAGAGCTGCAGAAGTCAGCCTCCAATGGGGAGTCTCCTCATTGCCTGGTTTCCCGGAGATAGACCTGGACCGCTGCCTTTGAGAAGGTCCGAGCACACAGTGGGAGTCTACTGTGCTTGCTACGAAGGTAGAGTCCTAAAGTTTGAGAAATTATTCTAAGCCCACAATTGAAAAAGGCCAAAGATTTGGGGGAGGAAAGGGTCTTTGGTTAGTTAGTCAGTCAACAAACATTTATGAAATACCTACTATGTGCCAGGTATTGTGCCAAGTGCTAGAGATTCAAGAGAGGTAAAAGACAGTTCCTTCTCTTAAGCATCTGGAGATGTTTATTCTGGAGAAGAGAAGGCCATGGGTCCCTTCTCCATATCCACCATGATAACCTATCTTCAAAAATTTCCCAGGTGGTTCTATGGAAGAGGGATTAGCTTTGTTCTGCTTGGCCCTAGAGCTCAGAACTGAACAATAGTGGGTGGAAATTGCAGTTTTCTGTGCAAACAGCCCTTTGGGAGTACAAGGGCCAGCCTTGGGAGGAAGTGAGTCCCCTCTGCCCAGAGGCCTTCCAGCTGGATGGTGGCCTGTTCTAGCAGGCCTTGGGAGTGGGAGGTGGGGCTGCCAGTGAGGTCCCTTGCCGCCCAGTCTGAGACTGGGAGACAGAGTTCCTTGGCTTCTTGGCATACCCTAGGGAGCCGGCACAGCAGCTACCATTTGGAAGGTGAGGCCATGCAGGCCCAGAGAAGGTAGCAGACTTGTCCAAGAACACACAGCAAGTCAGGAAGAGATGCAGGTCTGGAGGCTGAGTGATCTAGAGGCAACAGGAGGTAGGAGAATGGAGACAGGAGGCTAGACTCCAGTTCTGACCCCAGCTGTGTGACCTTGGGCAGGTCATCCATCACCTGTAAAATGGACCTAGTCATTTTTCATAGCGTGGTTGGGGAAAATGTCTTTTGAAGTACAATTATTCCTCCCACATTCCAGGATGTGGGAGAGTGGAGGGTGTTAAGGCTACAGCGCTCCCGAGATCTGGAAAATCCCTGTAAAAGATTTTGGCTGTCCCTTCGTACCAGAGAAGATGCTTCTAAGTTTTCTTTTTCTTCCATGGGGTGTTTACAGCACCTCGCTGTAAAATGTGGGTCAGGCATTCAGTCACAGGCTTTGTGTCATCCGCTGGCCTTTGTGGGTCATCTGCCGTTTCCGCAAAACTCCCCTCAAATTCCCATTTAATTTCTTATGCCAGCTCCGGATATATATAGAAACTGGGATGGGGAAAGTCTTGATGTGGAAGGCATTATGTATAGCAATACTGATTATTATGAGAAATCGGGGGGGGGGGGCAGCTAGGTGGCTCAGTGGATAAAGCATCGGCCCTGGATTCAGGAGGACCTGAGTTCAAATGCGGCCTCAGACACTTGACACTTACTAGCTGTATGACCCTGGGCAAGTCACTTAACCCCCATTGCTCCGCAAAAAAAAAAAAAAAAGAAGAAGAAGAAGAAGAAGAAGAAGAAGAAGAAGAAAAAGAGAGAGAGAAATCAGGGTGTGGAAGGATCTCAGGAATCATGTCAGTTAATAGTCCAAAAACATTTATTAAGTGTGACCCTGGGCAAGTCAACCTCAACTGCCTCATAAAAAAGACAGAAACATTTATTAAGCACTTGCTGTGTGCCGGGCACTGTGCTAAAGCACTGGGGAGACACACACACACACACACACACACACACACACACACACACACACACACACACACACACACACACACACACACACACACACACGAGAGAGTGCTTGTTCCTAAGGGACTCACAGCCTAACCAGATCTAACCCCTTCATTTTACAGATGAGGAAACTGAAGCCCTGGCCAATGACTTGCCCAGGGTCATACAGCTAGGAAGAGGCAAGTCCGACTTCCAGTTTCCCATTACACCACACTCCCTTCTGGATCTTAGCGTGGTGAGCTTTTCCTTTATTCTGGGCTGCCGCTGGTCTGCTTCCCTCTTTATTTCTTTTATAGTGAGGCCACCCCAGCCAGCAGTGAGGGCCAGATAACAAGTTGGACTTCCTGGGGATCAGATGCCGGTCTCCGCCCGCTGAAGGAAGAGCCTGAGTTAGTCAAGGAACTGATAAAGCATTTCTCTGGTAGTTTGTGGTGGAGGAGATAAGCAAAGACTTGGAGGTGGGATGAGACTGCTAACAACTGTGAGACAGCATCCCAAAATTAAATGCTGATTTGTTTGGTTGTTTTGTTTTGGTCAAGAAGGACTGGGGGAAGCTGGATGGGGCAGGGGATAGAGCACCAGGCCTGGAATCAGGAGGACCCGAATTCAAATCTAGCTTCGGACACCTACTAGCTGTGTGACCCTGGGCAAGTCACTTCCTAGGGTTGTGAGGACCGGATGAGGTGATATTTGGAAAGTGCTTTGAAGACTCGAAGGTATCGTATAAATGTTAGCTCTTGTTCTCTCGGCTTAGTCCCATCTAAGCAGTAGGTACTTAGTTAGCATTTTCCTTTATGACTGAAGCAGAAAGATCAGTGGATCCAGAGGCAGAGGAGCTGGGTTCGAATGTTACCGCTCTATCAGGGAAAGATCACAAAGGGATAGAAGCAGGTGGGGACCCTTGAGTTGATTGCCCCCAGACTCCCCCAGTGTCCACACCAGAGGCACAAGAGGGCTGTAGTCTGCCTTCAGGCCTCAGTTCATCATCTATAAAATGTGAGGGTTGGCCTAGATCTTCCTTCTGGCTCTAAGAACTATACATATGGCCTGGGATGTGGAGAAGTTATTGAAACTCTCCAGTTTGCTTTTGCCTGGTGTGGAGGCAGGGGGATGGAGAAGATGACTCCTTTCAGCTCCAGGGTTCCAAGAAGCTTCTAGGAGACAAGGTCGGTGGGGTATGGCCCCTCCGCCCTACTAGGGATGCAAGGAGGCTCACCAGCCATCATCTCCTGGGCTGAGCTTGTGTCTTCGGGGCTCCCAGGGACACCATCTCTGGTCAGCAGGCTGTCGGCAGGGGATGGAGAACGAGAGCCTGTGGTCAGAGAAGGCCACAGGCATGTGCAGTGACTGTGGGCTGCTTGCTGGGCACCGGCCGTACAGTCACCCGGCCCGACTTTGGAGGGAAAGTCCAACGCATCATTTCCTGAAGCAGACAGAAACAGAAATGCTCATCTGCAGCAGGGGAAGGGGAACCCCACGTTCGTTACTGTTCCAAAGCTTCTGGAAATCTTTTCAGTGTTTTTTTTCTCCTTGGCTTATCCATAGTTAGAGAGGTTAACACATTGCTCAGCTCCCCACTGCTATTAGTCACTCAGTCACTGAGCTTGAATTGAGCGTCTGTCGCATACCCAGGCTCCGCATTAAGCCCCGGCAAGGACAATCCTGGCCTCAGGGAGCTTACCTTCGAAAGAGGCAGTGGGCGATACTATTATGGATAATTAAGAGTTGGCCATATGTCAGGGCCACTGGAAGGTACCGGGTTTCCCCAGATTCTAGGCACATTTATCATGCTCCCCCAAATTCCTGGCAGAAATGGAGACCACAGAGCGGAGGCTTCACAGAAGCAAGACTTAGACTCAAGTCTCCAAGAAACCTGCCATGTGCCCTTTGATTGCTAGGGCTCTAGGTCCTTCCCTGACCCCCTTAACGTGAGGTGTCGGCCCCCGAGGCCTCTTCCGGCTCTGTCTCTATCTCTGGGTCTCTGACTCCCATCTAACCACAGAGGGCTGGTGGGCTTCGGAGGCAGGAGCCTGACCCGGGCTTTCCTTCTTCCGGGTCCTGGCTTACGTCAACCGTAGGTGCTTAAGAAATGTTTGCGGGAGTGAGTCCGGTCCAGAAAGTCGGAGAGAGTCAGTGGGAGGCAGTGGATTGGGGGCCAGAGGCCTTGGGCTCCATTGCCTGTTCTGTGTCTGACCACAGGCAGATCATGTAACCTCTCAGCCTCAGTTTCCTCATTTGTGAAATGGGGATAGGATCCACACCAAACCAAAGGGTTATTGTGGGGAATCAAATGAGATTTAATATAATCAAGTAATATCTGTATCTGTATGTATATATGTGTGTGTATGCACATTTACATATATACATGCATATACACATATAAAAATATGTACCTCTGTAGCTGTGTGGCAGACTGTGAAGCCTATATCAATGTGATCTATTCTTCTTTTCTTGCTAGTAGACAACAGGGAACCACTTGGGGTTCTGGAGTGGAGGAGTGACCCTATCCTAGTTGTGTTATAAGAATCTTAACCCTGGCAGGATTCCTTCCCTCCCTTCCAGTTTACTTTCCATGGGGCCCTATTTCCCCAGAGGGAAATCCCCCTTGGCCTGGGTGACTCCTGTCCAGGGGAAGTCTGGCTACATTCCTTGTGATTAATGTCCAAGAGAAATGATGAAAAATCCCAGAAACCTGGAAAATGGAGGCAAACTGAGGTTGGTTCCAGGAGCCCCCCTGCAGGAGTCCCCTGAATATGTCCTGGCCAGTGAGAAGCCTGGAGAGTAGAGGGGGTGTGTGTGTGTGTGTGTGTGTGTGTGTGAGAGAGAGAGAGGGGGGGGGGAGGAAGGGAGGGAGAGAAGGAGGGAGAGGGAGAGGGGCAGGCCCCCCACACCCCCTGGGGCTGGACGTTGTCAGAATGACCCTAGAGTGGCTGGTTCCCTGGCCAAGCCCGAGTGAATTACAAGTCCCAGCACGTCATCCCAGCCCAGGAAGCCATGGGCACATTCTTTCTCATAAACTTCCAGTTGCCCATCAGCCTGTCTGCCTTGGTTGTTCTTAGTTTCTCCCTTTTATTCTTTCCTGTTTTGTCCCTGACATAGTCATTCATTCACTCGTTCATTAATTCTTTCTCCCTTTCTCTCCATTTCTTTTGCTGTCTCTTATCGTTTCAGTCTCCCAGTCTCTTTCTCCCCACTCTTAACTCTTCCTCTTATTTTCATCCTCTCTTTCTTCCTCTCTCTCTCTCTTTCCCTCCACCCCCTTCCTTTCCTCCCCATCAGTTCATGTAAAAATAATTTTGCAGTCCCTGTGCTGTTTTCAAACTCTCTCTCTTCTTCTTTCCCTCTTTCCTTCTCTCTCTCCATCGCCCTCTTTCTCTCCACTTCTCCCTTCTCTCCCACTCTCCCCATCCTGCCTTTTCTATTTCCTGCCTCCCCCTCCCCCCTCCCCTTTCCATTCCTACTGGTCTTTTCTCAGCTTCTCCCCTTCGGTTTATCTGCTTCTATCCCCGTCCTGCACTGGCTCTGGAGACCCGGCCTCTGATGGTTGTATGACCTCAAGAAATTTTCATCTTTCTCAGCTTTGGCTTCTTTGCCTATAAAACTGATGGTCTCTGAAGGCAGCTCTTTGTCTCTGGTTCTTTGTGTGAGCTTAGGCTTCAGTTAAACCAAATCAGCAGGAATTGAGTAAGGAATTAATTGTTGGGGATACAGAGGAAGGCCAGAAAACAGTCCTGCCTTCAGGGAGCTTACAGTCCAGACTAATGGGGGGGGGGACTTGTAAATAGGTAGATAAAAGTCACACATATATGCAGATATGTATGTGTATATGACACACACACATACATGTGACTTGTGTCTACACCTTTCTATCTATAACTTGTATATATACATACACACACGTTTTGTTTTTTTGGGGGTTTTTTTGGTGAGGCAATTGGGGTTAAGTGACTTGCCCAGGGTCACACAGCTAGTAAGTGTTAAGTGTCTGAGGCCGGATTTGAACTCAGGTCCTCCTGACTCCATGGCCGGTTCTCTATCCGCTGCACCACCTAGCCGCCCCACACACGTTTATTTTTGTTGTTGTTGAATTGTGTCTGACTCTTCCTAACTCTGGGTTTTCTTGGCGGAGATCCTAGAGTGGTTTGCCATTTCCTTCTCCACCTCATTTTGCTCATGAGGAAACTGAGTCCAGCTGGGTGAAGTGACTTGCCCAGGGTCGCACAGCTAGGAAGCGTCTGAGGCTGGATTTGAACTCAGGCAGATTGTCTTCCTGATTCCAAGCCCGGTGCTCTATCTGTTTTGCCACCTAGCTGCCCCGTATAGTCTCTCTCTTTCTCTATATATCAGGAAGACTGGAATTCAAATCCAGCCTCAGACACTTCTATTTACTTCGGTTTCCTCGCCTGTGAAATGGGGGAGGCAGGGTTAGAAAGAGCTGGGGGCCTCTTTTAGCCACAGAGCTTGGCTTTTTCCCCAGACCTCAGACCACCCCCCTCTCCCCAACATCCTTGTCCCTTTCCGTGGGGCTGCCCTTTTTGGCTCTCTTCCCCCTTCTCCCTCCCCTCTTCTCTCTGTCTGTCCCTTTCTGCCTCTGTCTCCATCCTTCTGTCTCCCTTCTCCCACGATCCCTGGGGCCTGCCTGTCCTCGGCTGACTTATGGTCCTTGCCACGTAGCTCCCTACACTCACATGCCTCCTGTTCTTCAGGCTTCTTGGTGTCTTTGGCAACAGCTGTGAGCTCACTGGGCTGGGACGGCTTCAGGTGGAAGTTTCACAGACAGTGGCAGGAGGGGTGGGGACGATCAGGAAGTGGCAGGAATTCCTAGCTCCTGCCAGAGATGGGGGAGGGGAGTCCGGAGGCTGGTTTGTCTTTCCTAGTTGTGTGAGGGGTGAGCGGGCTGGCTCCCGGCCCCACATGCCTTCCCAGGAACTACACAAGTGCTTGTCTCTCTTGCCAGCACCAGTACTGTCCTGGCTTGGGTGACGGTCATAGACTTTGGCTCTAGAGAGCCCCTGGAGAAAGGGCACGTGCAATTAATTTCAATTCAATTTGACAAGCATTCATTAAGTCCCTACTAGCTAATACCATTAGGCAGGGTTAGGGTTAGGGATCGCTAGGTGGTGCTGCAGTGGATAGAGCCCTGGGCCTAGAGTAAGGAAGACTTACCTTCCTGAGTTCCAATCTGGCCTAGCTGTGTGACCCTGGACAAGTCACTTCACCCTGTTGGACTCAGTTTCCTCCTCTGCAAAATGAGCTGGAGAAGGAGATGTCAGACTGCTCCCAGTGTCTCTGCCAAGAAAACCCCAAACGGGATCATGAAGAGTAGGACGTGACTGAACAGGAACAACAGAGAGTCCCCCCCCCTTTTCTTTTTTAGTGAGGCAATGGGGGTTAAGTGACTTGCCCAGGGTCACACAGCTAGTAAGTGTTAAGTGTCCGAGGCAGGATTTGAACTCAGGTCCTCCTGACTCCAGGGCCGGTGCTCTGTCCACTGCGCCATCTAGCTGCCCTGAGAGTCCCCTTTCTTAAGGAGTTTACATTCTGCGGGGGGAGAAGAGATTTGTCTGGGTGCTATCTGTGTAACCCCTGGCTAGTTATCCTCCTCTTTTCTGTAAAATGAGGGGACTGGACGAGATGACCTGTCAGGGCCCTTCCACCTCCAGATCTAGAGTCCTAGAACCTGACGTAACTATCTAAGTGGGGAAGAAGAGAGCCAAACTCTGTGAGGTCCGGCTTGGAGAAGAGGGGGCGTTAGTGCTAACCCTGGAGCGAAGACCTCTGCGTTCTGAGAAGTTGGGAGTAAGGGGCCAGAAGGGAGCACATTCCAAGCCTGGTCAGACCTGAGAGGTTGGGAGCCTGGGAGGGTGCCTGCAATGGGGAGAGAGGATGTTATGTTGGGGGAACCGCCAACATGGTCCAGTTTGGCTGGCCCACCAGCAAATGATGTGCCGTAAAGCTGGGAAGCTGGTGCCAAGTTAGGGTCACCAGAATTTATTAGGTACACGGTAGGAGTCAAGCACTGTGCTAAGTAAACACAGGGAATAGAAATATATGGAGAACGGGCATCTAGGTGGCACAGTGGATAAAGCACTGGCCCTGGATTTAGGAGGACCTGAGTTTAAATCCAGCCTCAGACACTTGACATTACTAGCTGTGTGACCCTGAGCAAGTTACTTAACCCTCATTGCCCTGCAAAAAAAAATAAATGAAAAAAAACCCAAAAACAAACAAAAAAGAGAAATATATGGAGATAAAAAGATGGTCCCTGCCCTCAAAGAGTTTACATTCTTATGGGAGAAGACACCCAAAGGTGTTTATGTCTTAGCACAGTGCCTCACACAAAGGAAGTGCTTAGTTAACGTTGATTGATTGATTGATTTATCCTACAGTCAATAGGGAGCCATTGAATAGTTTTGAGCAGGTAAGTGACATGGTCAGACTCCCCTTCTTACTATTCCTCATCCCTGTCTCCATGCCTTTGCCCAGGCTGGTGTGCATTCCCTCTTCTCTTTTACCTTCGACTCCCTGGTTTCCCCCCAAACCCAGCTGAAGTGCTGCCTTCTGCCCATGAAAATGGGCAGAACTGGGAGATGTGTCATTTGCCAAGAACAGACAGGAGGTTAATGCCACCGGATCATGGAGGGGAACAAGAAACAGGAAGTACCTTTGAGTAGGAACACTAAATAGTCAAAGGATGAATAGAATTGGAATAAGCAGAGGGAAGGTAGAGGCAATTCTGGTGGTGGGAACAGTGTGAGCAAAGGCTTGGAGGTGGGACTCAGCATGGCATGGCGGGGCAGTGCGGAACGTATGATTGATGGAAAGTTCATGTGGTGGGGGAGGTTGGGCGGCAATCAGATCATGGGGAACCTTTAATTTATGTTAAAGAGAGCATATAGAATCAGATCATAGGGCTGTGTGTGTGTGTGTATGTGTGTTATACATACATGGGTTGTCTTCCATTAAACTCCTTGAAGGCAGGCACTGTTCTCCCCTCCAAGTTTCCCTGCACAACCCAGTACGTTGGGTGCCAACCCATATGTGGGATGCTGTTCTACAAGGGTGACCTTGAATGCAGCCCCTTTCCTTGAGGATCATAGATCATAGGAGCATCCGTTCTAGCCAGAGTGGGGAGTACGAGGGGGAGTATAACAGAAGAAAAGGATGATAAAAGATAACAGTCAGGGTTCTCGAGCAGGGGAGGGCATGATCAGGGTTCTAGGCTGATTACTCTGGCAGCTTGTGCAGGGTAGGTTAGAAGGGGGAGAGTGGAGGCAGGCATCGGCTGACAAGGGTGAGGGCTTGGGAAGAGAGAAGAGGCCCCAGGATTGTGGACGATGAGCTGGGGGGACCTCGGGGGCCGCTCAGCGCATCCTTGTCATTCTTCAGATGAGGAGGTTCAGGCCAGGGGGGGTCGATGGTTTGCCCAAAGTCACTGCTTTGCGTTTCCTCCCGGGGCAGCTACCACTCTGGGGATGGGGGCCAGGCTCTCTTGGTGCCTTGGAGCCAGGCTCCTAGAATCCTCTGGTCAGGAATCCTGATTGCCTTCCTGGAGGCGGTGTCCCCTTGGAGAGGAGGAAGGACACAGTTTTTCCCCATGGGCTCTCACCTGCTGGGTCTCACAGCCCTCCTCATTCTCCCCCACCAACGTCTATTTCCGCTGCCCTTTTCCCAGTTTCCTGAACCCCCTTCTCTCACTGGCCACCAGCGCTTCCCCCTCCTCCTCTAGAGAGTGGGCAACAATCTCCCTCACCCCAAATGTCAGGGCTGGGCCATCGTAAGGGGGTGAGGGTCCTGCCTCCATCAAGGCCTTCTCTTGTCCACTTGTGTCTTAGGGAATTGCTTAGAACCAATGGAATCAGCCAAGGGATTGATGTGCTGAGGTTGGAATTTCGGGCCTGTGGGAGACGACACTTTGTTGGGATTGGTCAGGGAGGTGGGACCGACTTTGGCATCTCTGATAGGACCATCGGATCTCAGAATTGATCTAGTGCAACATCCCCATTTTAGAGATGAGCAAAGTGAAGCTGCCCAGCGAGGGCAAGTAACTTGCTAAAGGTTGTAAGAGGCATGAGCTCTTCTATCTTGGTTGTTACTCAGTCTTGTCCGACTGACTCTTCCTGATTCCACCTGGGGTTTTCTTGGCAGAGATACTGGACTGCTTTGCCATTCCCTTTTCCATATCATTTGACAGGTGAGGAAACTGAGGCAAACAGGGTGAAATGACTTACCCAGGGTCACACAGCTAGGAAGTATCTGAGGATAGATCTGAACTCAGACCTTCCTGACTCCAGGCCCAGTGCTCTATCCACTGTGCCATCTAGTTACCTCAGATATATTAACCTCAAATCATACCTGGTAAGTTACTACCTACTTTGGCCTGCCTTGGACGTTAGCTCTTCACAAGGGTTCCTTCCTCCCTTCCTCCCCTGGGAGGGTAATGTGAATGAAGGACATTAATTGGGACTCTAAAGACAAACAAACGAAACAACCCAAAAATCCCAGACATTTCTCCTCCTCTCTTCCCCAAGTTTCCTGGCACAACCCATTGTGTTCAGGCTCTGTTAACTTTCTCTGCCTTCTTTCCCCCCATCTGTCCCCCCAAATGGGCAGGAAGCCCAGGAGCCTTTCGAACCTGAAGAAGAGAAAGGAAAGGGGAATTCTGCCAGGGACAGGAGATCCTCCCACTGACTCTTTTCAGATGCTTTCTACCCTCTGGCTACACCCTGGCTGAGATCTATTGAGTGGGTGGGGGTGATGATAGGAGTTCTGGGGTAGGATTCAGAGCTAGAGATGTGGAAACAGTTTGGGAAGAAACCCCTTCCTCACTGGCCCATTCCTAGAACCAAATTGGTTCTAGGAGTTAGTGTTGCTGACACACAATTGAGTTTGGCAGTGTAGACTGCAGTGTAGACTACCAGGTCAAGCCAAGGGGCTTAGTAACTTAGTGGGTTAGTTATTGGTGTAGAATAGGGGATTCTCAACCTGGGCATCCACAGATCAACTGAAGAGGGGTTCGTGAATTAGGTTGGATAAAACCCCACAAACTTAAATCTTTGTTTCAATATAATTGATTTCCTTTGTCATCTCATGTATTTTTTTTTATGCATTTAAAAACATCACCAGACTGCTCGAGGGGCTCACAGTATGGGAATGGTTATGATCCTTTGGTCTAGAGGCAGTGTCAATAAAACATTCATTAAGCACCTACTGTGTGCTAAGCATTGCCTTAGTAGAGAGAGATTTAAAGCCTCAGAGGCTTGACACCTCTTGGCTGTGTGACCCTGGGCAAGTCACTTAACCTTGTTTGATTCAGTTTTCTCATCTGTCAAATGATCTGGATGAGGAAATGGCAAACCACCCCAAATGGGGTCATGAAAAGTTGGACACAACCCAACGACAACAGTTCCTTCTTCAAAGGGATGTTGTGGATAGTATTTTAGGCAGAGATGGCCCACGAGACCTGGGTTTGAGTGCTGCCTCCCTGGGCCAGCCACTGAGACTCAGAGTTGCTGAGCTATGTGCTTTCTTCCCTACCCTGGTTCTGGGCACTGGTAATACCAGAAGAAGATAAAGATCAGCCATTTCAACAGTCCTGGGAACTCCCTCCCCCAGATCCCTTGGAGGTAGTAGATGAGTCCTAGGGAGCCAGCTGAAGCCCAGAGAGGGTAATTTATACAACCACAAAGTAGCACAGGTAGACTTTGGAAGGGTTTGTGCTTTCCAGTCCTGCTATCACAAATACCTTCTAGTGCTCAGGACGAGTTGATGGGTGGTTCAGTGGCTAGAGCCCTGGGCTTGGAGAGCTGAATTCAGATCTGACCGTAGTCACTTCCTGGCTGCTTAGCCTCTGCCTCAGTTTACCCATCTGTAATGGGGGTAGTAATAGCACCCACCTCCCAGGGTTGTTGTGGGAATCCAGTGAGATAATCTTTGTAAAGCGCTTTGTAAAGCCTCAGGCAGATATCCACACACATGCTAGTGCCTGTTGTTGCTGCTGCTATGATAACTACTCCTACAGCTAACATTTATTTGTTTCTTCAAAGTTTGTGAACCGTATACTTAAAACCTGTATATCTCGTCACCGGACCCAGATGGCTCTGGAGGAGAGAGTGAGGTTGGTGACCTTGCACAGCCCTCCCTCACTTAATACTACTTAGACTTTCTAATTGCAGTTTAGCAAGGAATGATTTTGATGGATATTGTCTGTTTTTTACAGAAGAGAAAACGCAGGGCGAGAGAGGCTGGTATTTGCCTTTGACCTCATGGCTCACGGTTAAGTCCCAGGTGGTCCAATGGTGAGAGTGCTAGACTTGAGTTCAAATCCTGCCTCACATGTTTACTGGAGGCATTCACCCTGATCAAGTCACTTGATCTATAATATGGAGATAATAATAGCACCTTCCAGCTAGGTGGTTAGCGGATAGAGTGCTGGGCCTGGAGACAGGGAGACCTGAGTTCAACTACAGCCTCAGACAGACTAGCGGTGTGACCCTGGTCAAGTCACTTGTTCTATAAAATGGCGATAATATAGCAACCTATCTTTCCCAGGGTTCTTGAGATAACATTTATAAAACACTTTGGCTTTGTATACCTTAAAGCACTCCATAAATGTTATTGATTGTTGTTGTTGTCATTATCATTATTGTTGTTGTTAGGTCAAAATTAGTTTGTTGTGATACCACACCCAGCATGCCTTGCACTTATGTCTCCTAGGGAAAGTGTTTTTGCAAATCTCGTTTATGGATTTGACAAACCTTTGAGTTGGTCAGATCATCTCTGGTTCTGTTACTCTTATTGCATCAAATTCTTGGTAATCCTGGGGATTATTTCTGAATTTCTGCTTTGCTTTTGTAAATAAATCACCTTCTTTAACTATAAGACAGATGGAATGTGTTGAGAGAAAAAGGTGAAGAGTTAGGGAGTCATAGTCTTCTTATGGGAATAGGGTTTAGCCTGTGTACTGAAGGTTCTCCCTGGGGGGGGGGGCGGCGGGAGGAGACAGGAGATCTGGGTCCTCAGCAGTTGTCCTTGATGCCCAATTTAGGAGGCTAGAATTCTTTGTACAATCCTCGGCTCAATGGGCTAGCCAGCATGGAAGAGTAGAAGCAGCAGATTTGTTATCAGGAGAGACTTTGGTTTGAATTTGGCAAAGATACTAGAGGGGTTGTTTATTTTCTTCTCCAGCTCATTTGACAGATGAGGAAACTGGGGCAAACAGGGTTAAGTGACTTACCTAGGGTCACATAGTAAGTGACCAGGGCTGGATTTGAACTCACATCTTCCTGGCTCCAGGCCTGGTGCTCTCTCCACTGGGCCATCTAGCTGTCCTTGATACCAGTAATATTTGTTTGCAATTGCCAGCTCATCTTAAACCTAGGGAGAAATGTATCGGCACCTAAGATCTGGGTGGTCCCCTCCTCTTTGCTGTAGGGAGTTTATTTTAGACAAGGAGTTATTAGTTCAGTCAAACCCTCTCGTAGCTCCCAGTTAGGAAAATTCCTGACATTTAGCAAAGATTGTCTTCTCTGTCTCCCTTTATATTTCTGTCTATCTCTAGTTAACTCCTGCCCTCTTTGGGTTGGAGGCCAAATTCATTTTACTGGAAACGTGTGGGTAATGAAGCAATAGATGATGTTTTATTGTCTGTGGACAGATGGGCATTGGGAGGGGAAGATGGAGAAAGAACAGACCTTTCCTTGGGATGCCCCCACCCTGGGTCTTCTACTAAGAAATACCTCCTCCATATCTCTGCCCTAGATCAGTCTGCCCTTTGCTCCTCAGAGATATGTTAGTGAGGCACCTGCTCCAATATCTGGAATTCTTCCTCATTCTAGCTAACTCTATTTGTTGTTGCTGTTGTTTCAGTGATGTCAACTCTTCATGACCCCATTTGGTGTTTTCTTGGCAGAGATACTGAAGTGTTTTTCTATTTTCTTCTCCACCTCATTTAACAGATGAGGAAACTGAGTCAAACAGGGTGAAGTGACTTGCTCAGGGTCACATAGCTAGTAAGTGTCTCCTCAAGCTAGATTTGAACTCAGGAAGATGAATCTACCTGACTCCAGGCCTGGTGTGCTATCCCCTGTACCACCCTATCTATGTTAGCAAACTCTATGCTTAGATACAAGATTTAGAGAGCATTAAGAATCATTTAGCCAATATAGACTTTTTGCCTAAACACATTTCGCTTACTGCCTTGGCTTTCAAAGACTTCACATTTAGTCTAAGGTCTTTTGATTGATTGATTGATTGATTGAGATATATACTTAATTGGCGATGGCTATATGACCCTGGGCCATTCATTTGACCATTCAGAGCTTCAGAAAATTTGAGAATTGGATGGGGCCTTGGCAGCCCTCTGATCTATCATGAAAGAAATCCCTCCACCTAAAAGTAGTTAGCCACTCTGCCTCAAGACTTCCAAGGAAAGAGAAACCATTGCGTCTGTGCTCTTTCCTCTTGTGGCTAGTTCTGATTGTTAGGGCCTTTTTCTTGACGTCTGTAAATTGGCCCCTTTTCAACTTCTACCCAGAGAGGTTAAAGAACTGATCTAGTTCAGAGCCAGTCTAAGCCGATCCAAGCCCAGGTCTAGACGAATTGTTGTTATGTAGAGAATTCTGTCTAGTGTCATGGAAGCAATGAAGATGGGCTTGGATGGATTTGGGAGGTTGTAGAGAACAGAAGGGCCTGGTGTACTATGCTCCATGGGGTCAGGAAGAGTTGGACCTCACTGAACAACAACAACAACAACAACAACAACGGAAATTCTATTCCCCCATGCCCAGCCACTTAGTAGGACCACTTTCCCCTTCTGAGTATCTTTTCTCAGGGAAAGAAGACTGCTCACTCCCTTTAAACAAAGGAAAAAAAAATCCCTGAATTATTCTATGTGAACCAGACTGATACCTTCCGGATTCGGGACCATAATGGTCTTGTGCTAGAGCTTAAAGTATGATTTGTATGTTGTAGAAGCCAATCTCATGTTTCAGTACAATCTATACCTTTGTATCAGGAAAATAGTTAAATGGGAAGTTAAA
The DNA here is from genome assembly GCF_019393635.1 of Dromiciops gliroides. Lineage (NCBI taxonomy): Eukaryota > Metazoa > Chordata > Mammalia > Microbiotheria > Microbiotheriidae > Dromiciops > Dromiciops gliroides. The sequence continues at coordinate 674,598,066 of NC_057862.1, read as the reverse complement.
AAAATCAGCACCATGGACACTACCTTTTGAGACTAGACAAGTGTCGGCCTTGGGGAAAGTCTTCAGCTGGTCTTCATATAACATGGACTTGGGGCCTTCCACCATTTTGTCCATTCTGCTCAAGACGCTTCTCCCTAGTCTTGAGAAGATGTTGTGTGGTTCCCACTTTCCTCATTTGTGAAATAGAGCTTATCTTAGCAGTTACCTCACTGGGTTATTGTGAGGATCAAATGAAGTAATGTATGTAAAATATTTTGCAAATATTAAAGTGTTTTAGAAATGTCATCTATTAGCATTTCAGCTCCCCAAGGCCCAGAGACAGCACACCATCCATTTTGAGAAAATCTTGTGAAATACGGGCAACAGAAAAGGAATGGATAGATGTTCAAAACCTCACACAGGTCAAGCACAGAAAAGGCTCACAAATGTGGACATAAATTTAGAAAGACAAACCATCATACTCATGTTGAGTTAATACATACTTGGTATGTTTTTGAGATTATTGGATTAATACTAAGTTTAAACGATGTTATAGGACCTTTCTCGTGTGGAGTCCCCGGAATAGCTGTCTTAGGTTTACTATGCTCTGTAGATTCACATCCACAGAAAGACATAATTCTTGGGCCCCCACTGATGTGTTTACATTTTCTCTAGTTAGCCAGAGGCTATAGTTAGCTCAAAGCAAAAAGCATTTAAAGAAATAGTTTAGGAAGAAAAAAAATGCCATAGAACATTCTCCATATAAACCTGGGGCACACTTTCTCATAAATACATACAGTGGGAACAGCAGGCACAGATGTAAGGAACATGTATTGGCCAGGACTCATTTATGGAGGGATGACTTACCTCTCGTGTCTTCAGTATCTCTGCCAAGAAAACACCAAATGGGGTCATGAAGAGTTGACATCACTGAAACAACAGCAACAACAAATAGAGTTAGCTAGAATGAGGAAGAATTCCAGATATTGGAGCAGGTGCCTCACTAACATACTGTATCAGTCCTCAATGACTGCCGGGTGTAGTTATCTCTGCTAGGCATGACTCCTTGTCAGCTTCTGGTCTCTTCTCTTCAAGGCCATCTGCTCCAAGCCTGCTTGGATAGAGGGGCTAGAACCCCTTCCTCATGAGGGTAGGATAATCGCATATTAGGCATTGGTTAAAGGAAGCCCAGCAGAGTGCTTCCAGGTGAAGATCAAGTCATTTCTTTTCCATCACTATGTTGTGGGGGGAGGGGGGGGAGAGAACATTTGGTTTGGGTGTAGACATTCCCAAGATCCTCTTTGGCTATTACGCAAATAAAGCTGAGTGCAATCAAAAGGTGAGTTAAGAGAGCAAGTCTTTGCTCTCTATCCACTTAGTCACAGTCCTGACTTCACCAAGCATATGGCTACAACCGGCAAAACTTCTCATTCTGTCTTTTAGCCAGTAAACAATCTTGTTTTCTGCCTTATGTTGAAATTAACCCTCCGAATTTAAAATATATACATACATACACATATAAACATATAGAATATATAATGTGATTATATATTATATATAATATACGCACACACATACACATATACACATACATATATAGATATACATACACATGTGTATGTGTGTGTATATATATATATATAAAAGCAAAAAAAAAAAATATATATATATATAAAAGTGATCCTCAGAGAAGAGCATTAGGGCTGGAAACAACTGTGGAGTAATTTGGTTCAGGAACCCTATTATATGGATGAGGGTACTGAGGCCTAGCTAGGTTAGTGGACTTGTCCAGTCACTTTTGACAGTGGCCAAGCTGAGTTCCAACCCAGCTGTCTCCACTGTGCCACCTGCTGCATCAAGGGACTGTTATTAAATGAGCAAACATGGATCAATATATAAATGAATTAATTTGCTCAGTAAAACAGCTCAGTCCAGGGCAGAACAAAGGCAATAATGGTGAGAACGGCTGTTTATCTCTGGCTTTAATAAAGCTTTTTTAAAATTAAAAAAATTTTATTTATTTATTTTTTTAACAAAGCTTTGCAAAGTGCTTTGCTTCCACTTATTTCCTCCAACCCTCGCCACAGCCTTGTGCCAGAGGTTAACCTCACCCCTGTGGAAGTGATTATCTCTATTTTACAGACGAAAAAATGGAGGTTTAGGTAAATTGTGACTTGCTCCAGAGTTAGGTAGCTAAGCTAAGAGAAGGAAATGGAATTCAATTCACGAAGGACCTTTTGTTCCTCTCCCACCTGGTGAGTTATTAACTTTTGAACTCCTTGGCAACTGGCTTCGGTGAAGTCTATTGTTCTTTCTTAACTCGGCGTTTGCTTTTTTCAGTTCTCTTTGAACTAGGGGGTAAGTGTGTGAGAGGTGTGAATGGCTCCTACTTTCTTGATAATCTTTCAAAACCTCAGTCCAGGTGGGTCTCTGCCTTGGGGCGCTTGCTTTTTATTCAGGAGCAGGTGAGAGTGTTTGTTGGGAAAGAGACTGGAGAGAAGGTGGTTAAAACTAATAACCACCCTCGTGAGGAACCCGTGGGGGGGGGAAGGGGAGGAGTTCTGCCAGGAAAGGTCAAGACTTTAGTGCGTCAATTCAGTGGAACAACTAAGCTCCTACTTCTTATGTACACTCTGCTAGGTGCTGGGGAGGCACAGAAAGACAAAAGTCATCCTGCCCTCCATAGGCTTACAGTTTCCTTTTATAAGGAGTAGCCATGTACACAAGTGGGTATTAACAGCATAAGTGTAAAAAAGGTTATTTCAAGAGGGAAAAAAAGTGAATAATTGTGCGTGAGATTTTCAATGGGACAAAGATCGATAGAATGAGAGAGACAGAAAAATTGAGAGAATGAGGATCAGAGATTGGGAGAAAGAGTGAGAGACAGATTAAGAGAGTGAGAGACAGAGAGATTCAGAAGGAAATTGAAAGAAAATACGAGAGAGTAAGAATTTGATACATATTGATAAACAGATTGAAAGAGAGAAATGAGAGACAGAGATTGACAGAGAGATTGAGAAAATGAGACAGGCTGAATCAAAGATTGAGAGAAAGAAATTGAGAGACTGAGAGATTGGCAGAGAGATTGAGAAAATGAGACTGAGAGAGACTGAGGCTAAATCAAAGATTGAGAGAGGCAGAGAAATTGAGAGAAAAAATAAGAATCAGAGATTGAGAGAGATTGAAAGAATACAAAACAGATTGAAAGAGAGAATGAAAGATAGATTGGGAGACAGTCTGAGACAGAGAAAATAAGAGAGATTGAGAGAGACAGATTAAGTGATAGAGACTGATGGAGAGAACGAGAAAGATTGAGTCAGAGAACGAGAAAGACAAGAGTTTGAGAGACAGAGAGATTGCAAGAATGAGAGGGATGGATTGAGACCGAGAAACTGACAGATGGAGAGACAATTCTGAGAGTTAGACAGGTCGACAAGGTGGTCTGTAAACATCCAAGACTTGTGCTTGGTGGGGAGAGGTGAGATGTTGAGTATTGGAAAGAGCCAGTGGGTCAGCTCGGCCAAAATGGAGAAGGTGTGAAGAGCAGTAAGATGAAGGCTGGAAGGGTAGGTGGGAGCCAGGATATTGAAAGGCTTAAGTGTAATTCACTGTAAACCAGAAGTTTACATTTTATCCTAGAGTCAACGGGAAGCCATTGAATTAATTTTTTATTTCAATGTCCATCTGGGTATCTTTTGTGTTGACTTCATAGCCAAATTTTTCCTCCTTTCTCTTTGTGGCTATTTTATAAATAGGGAAACTGAGGAACAGAGAAGTCATGATATGCATTGGGTTGCCCCCAGCACAGCTTTGATGGAGCGGGCACAAGGCAGGGGGACAGATATCTCTTATGGTCTCAATCCTCAATCCCAGCGAAGTAGCTCAGGGCTGTTGGAAAGGCTATTCTTGAAGGCCTCTGGTGCTTGTCCCTCTCCTCTCCCCAAAAGCTGATTCTTTTTTTTTTTTTTTAAAGAAAAGTGATGTATCTTGCATGAAGTTTATTTATTTATTTATTTGGTGAAGCAATTGAGGTTAAGTGACTTGCCCAGGGTCACACAGCTAGTAAGTGTTAAGTGTCTGAGGGCGAATTTGAACTCAGGTCCTCCTGAATCCAGGGACGGTGCTTTATCCACTGCGCCACCTAGCTGCCCCAAAAAGCTGATTCTTGATTGTTGGGAGAGCAGAGGAAGGTAGCACAACTCTACTCTTTAGCCAGGCAGGAGAGGGGGCCAGGGACTGGGTGAGGAGAGAAGATGGTGGCTGCGTCTAGGGGCCTCTGGTTTCAGACTTCATTTCTTTATCATAAAAGTATTTTATTATTTTCTAGTTACATGGAGAGATAGTTTTCAACATTTGTTTTTATAAGATTTCTAGTTCCAAATTTTTCTCCCTCCTCCCTCCCCAAGATGGCAAGCAATCTGATGTCGGTTATATATACATTGTACATATGTGTACATTCACATCAAACATATTTCTGCATTAGTCAGACTTCATTTCTGAGTCAAACCCAAACTACTTTTTAGCTGAGCTGTCTCTCATGTTATTAATACTGCTTGGTAAGATCACAGCCTTCTGAGGGGGTCAGAGGGCTTTTGAGACCCCTCCTTTGTCAAATGCTTTGCTAAAAACAGAGGGAATCAATATCTACAAAGTCCGTCCCCTTGGTCTACCTGTCTGGGCGCCTTGGCAGACAAGAAAGTCGTGAAAACTGAGAACCTGAGTCCAAATCTAAACTCAGATACTTACTAGCTGAATGATCCTGGGCAAGTCACTTAACCCTGATTACCTAAAAATAAAATAAAATAAAATAAAATAAAATAAAAAAATAAAATAGGAACGTTGGAAAGGGATTCTTGGTCAATTAAAGACCGGACTAGAAGCTTCTGAGATAGTTTCCAGGTCTGTGATTCTGGGTCTCGGGAGTTTAGACTTCCAGAGAATTGGGGCTGGAAAGAGCCATGATTTTTTTGGGGGGTGGTGGTGGGGCAGTGAGGGTTAAGTGATTTGCCCAGGGTCACACAGCTAGTAAGTGTCAAGTGTCTGAGGCTGGATTTGAACCTAGTTCCTCCTGAATCCAGGGCCGCTGTTTTATCCACTGCGCCACCTAGCTGCCCCCAAGAGCCATGATTATGGGATCATGGATCCACAGACCATCTAGTCCCAACTCCCCATTTTATAAATGAAAAGACCAAGGCCCATGGAGCTGAGGCCTCTGGTCCAGAATCACGACAGGAAGTAGTTGGGTGGGTAGGACTTGTCTAGATGAACCGGGGACCATCAATGCTACCATCATGAGGATGGTTTGGGGGATCCATCCTTTCTGGCTGGTGGCTTTTCCACCAGAGTAGACGCTTTCTGCTGGAGTCAGGAGGGAAGGGGGCAGACAAAAAGGGAACTGGATACTCTGACTGTGTTTTTTCATAAGCAAAAATTCTTGTTAAGTGATTATGAAAGGTTTGGTGGAAAATGCTGAGTGGCTTGTTTTTCCTGACCCTTTCGAAGCTAGCCCGGAGCCATTGGCCTGGGATCTCTGGAAGATGGGGAGGGGAAGGCTGGGAAGGCCTTTGAATAACAATCTTCCAGCCGCAGGAGGTGGCTCTGCAGACAGAACAAAGAAAATATTGGCACTTGAACTGTCTACTCCCAGGGATTCAGGTTAGACATCAGGAAAAACAGAGAGACAGGAAGGATTCAGATTGGGGAGGAGGAGTAGTGATAGGGAGAAGAAATGAGAGCTCCTTCAGGCTTGAGGTCTTCAAAAACTCAGTTTAAAAGGATAACATGAAGTTATGTGTGACTAAGGTCTTCCCTTCCCCTCCCCAAAATTTCATTTGATCCCTATGACTACCCTATGAAATAGGAACTATTATTATTATTATTATTATTATTGGTGAGGCAATGGGGGTTAAGTGACTTACCCAGGGTCACACAGTTAGTAAGTGTTAAGTGTCTGAGGCTGGATTTGAACTCAGGTTCTCCTGAATCCAAGGCCAGTGCTCTATCCACTGCGCCACCTAGCTGCCCCTAATAGGAACTCTTATTAACCCAACAGTTGAGAAAACTGAGGTAAACAGAAGTTAAGTGACTTGCTCAGGTTCTCAGGCAGGTCTGGGTAGCTTGAACGAGGTCCTCCCGACTCCATGTCCAGCACCCCATCTACCATACTGAGCTGCTTCTAGTAGATTCTCATCAGGCTGTGGATGTGTACAAACTTGTCTGAAATGAGTGAGTTGTGGTTTTATGATAACATTGTATTAGTATAACTTTTGTGGTTTACTATAACCTTTCTGAACCTCAGTTTCCCCATCTGTACAATGGGTCTGATCCCTTTCCTGCCTTGCCCACGGGGAGAATGAAATGCGATGGTGGCATGGAGATCAACAAGCCTGAAACACTTAATTCCTTGCCAGCCGGGAGGCATTGTAGCTTTGATGGGTAGAGAGCCTGCCTTGGCGTGGGGAATGCCTAGGTCATGCCTAAGCTCAGAAACAGTCTGACTGTGTGACTCTGGGCTAGTGAGCTCCCCTCAGGCAGTTTTCTAAGACCACGAATTGCAGAGCCCTTGGGGGAAAGAGGCGAGGTAGGGCTATGTTGGCAGAGAGCGTTTCCTCATTGGACGCTCCTTTATTCTGATGGTCCGGTGCCAGCCTGTACGTCAGATGCTGTGCCAGGGCATACAAGGACAACCTGGCAAGCAGCCCCTTTCCTTTAAGGTCATAGATCATAGGAGCTGCCAGTCTGCCAAGGGTGGATAGAACACAAGTGCAGATAAGTAACCGCCAAACGTATCCACCATCATTTTTTGGGGAGGGTGAGCGCTAACCACTGGGGAGAGTAAGGCCTGATGGAGAGGGTGTCCCTTGAGCTGGGCCTTAATGTAGAAGCGTGGGCATTTCAGGCCCTGGGGGAGGGCCCGCCTGGCGGTGCAAAGATGGAGGTGGGCAGCGGAACGTCACTCGCAGATAGAGAACAGCAGGTCGGCCCAGTCTGGCTGGAATGGAGTAAGGGGGAGTAAGATGAAAACAGTCTGGGAAGAGAGACTGGAGTCAGACGGGAAGGGCTTCACGCACCTAACGAGTCGGCATTTTGTTCTATGGGATCAATAATGACAGCTAGCATTTGGTATTAAAGGGTGCAAAGTGCTTGGCAAATACCTCTCTCAGTGACCTCCTGAGAGGCAGGCGCTACTCTTAGCCTCATTTTGTAGATGAGGAAACCGAGGCTGAGGGTGGTTAAGTGACCTGCCCAAGGTCACACCACCAGGAAGTGTCAGAGGCAGGATTAGATAAAGCACTGGCCCTGGATTTAGGAGGTCCTGAGTTCAAATCCAGCCTCAGACACTTGACACTTACTAGCTGTGTGACCCTGGGTAAGTCACTTAACCTTCATTGCCCCAGCCAAAAAAAAAAGAACTCTGATCCTCCTGGCTCCAACACCCCATCTACTTCTCCACCTGGCTGCCCCTTCCTTCAGGCTGTAGGGAACCATAGAAGAAGAGTTTTGATGAGGGCAGAGATGGCCCTAGAGCAGCGTCTGAGAGTGTCACTTGGCATGTTTGTGGAGGCCTGTCATGGACCGGCAGTAATGGTGGTTTTGTTGCTCTTGGTTTTCCAGGGGCTATTGGGGACCAGCCCCTTTCCTTGGGAGATGGTCTCGCACTGACTCTCCTTTTCCTCTTGTCGTGCCCTTCCCCAAACCTGGTTGGAGCTTTTCCCTCGGCAAGGAGGGCTGAGGCTCCACCTCCCCTCCACGGCCATCGGTGCCTTAGAGGGGCCTGCAGGTTGGGTAGGGTCAGACTTGGTTGCGTCTGGGGAGGTCATTCCATGCAGGGGTGGGTGGGGGAGGGAGGGCAGGTGCCCAGGCAGGGAGACCTGAGTGTGGGGTGGCTGCCTGTCTGTCCCCAGGGGAAGGTGAGCCGGAGACTGAGCTGGGTCCTGTCTGGTTTGGGGAGTGGAGGCCCTCTGGTCCATCTGGGAGGCCGAGGCAGGGCCAGCTGGTCCGGGGGTCGACAGCCCGTGGGCAGGCAGGTATTGGGGGTTGTTGAAGGCTCCCAGGGATGGAAATCACCTCAGGCCCAACTGGCATTTTCATCCCTCTTACAGAGAAGGAAGCTAAGGCCCAGAGAGGGCCTGTCTTGTTCTAGGTCAGCAGGGTCAGCGGGGGCTAGGCCCCAGGCTCTGGTCCTCTGACCCTCTGACTTTCAGTCCTCGGATGTGAGACTTCCCCTGGGTTGTGCCCTGGGTCTAGCACTGGGCTGAGAGTCAGGAGGCTTACCTTTTACAAGCTGTTTGATGGTGGGCAAGTCACCTGCCAACCCTCCAAGGAAGTAGTGAGGCCCCTGTGAGCCAGGGTATGTAAGGCACTTGGCAGACTTAGAATCACTTTAGAAATGCCAGGGCCGCATCAATTGGTGAACGGCTGGACAAGTTGTGGTATATGAATACAATGGAATACTATTGTGCTGTAAGAAACAATGAGCAGGAGGAGTTCAGAGAAACCTGGAGGGTCTTACGTGAGCTGATGATGAGTGAGATGAGCAGAACCAGGAGAACATTGTACACAGTATCATCAACATTGAGTGTTGACCTACTGTGATGGACTATATTTCTTCTCACCAATGCAATGTACAGAAGAGTTCCAGGGAACTCATGATAGAAGAGGCTCTCCAAATCCAAGAAAAAGAAAGAAAGAACTGTGGAGTATAGATGCTGATTGAACCATACTATTTCCTTTGGTTTTGGTGCTGTTGTTTTTTTTTTCTATTTTGAGGTTTTGCATCACTGCTCTGATTTTTTCTCTTGTAACAGGATTAATGTTATTATGTGTATATATATATGTGTGTGTGTGTATATATATATATATACATCTATATGTATATGTATATAGATATATAGATATAACCTATATCAGATTACCTGCTGTCTAGGGGAGGGGGGAGGGAGGGGAGGGAGGGAGAAAAATCTGAAATTGTAAAGCTTGTATAAACAAAAGTTGAGAACTATCTTTACATGTAACGGAAAAAATAAAATACCTTATACATAAAAAAAAAAGAAATGCCAGGGCCGGGCATGGCGCGAGGAAGGCAAAGAATGAGCAGACTCAGTCTCCCCAGATGGGCAGAGCTAGAGGCTCCAGGCCACCCTGGAGCTGCTTGGGCTCCCTGGGGAGTCTCTGGATTTCAATGGGGGGGATGTTGAGTTTCATAGGACTTGCCTCCCGGCCTCCAACCCTGAGGTCAGTGGAGAAGAGGAGGAGTGGGCTGGTGTCAGAGGGTACTGGGGGCAGGAGGGCAAGGGGTGGGTTGATGGTGCTGAGGCAGGGAGGAAAAAGAAGTGAAAGGAGGAATGTAAGAGGAAAGGAAGGGAGTCAGAGGAGAGCGAGCAGGCCACACACTGAGTTAGGGATCCCCTGATTGGTTGTATCACCTTGGACAAGTCACTTCCCTCTCTGACGCTCCGTCTAGAGCAGGAGCTCTTAACCATTAACCATCAGTCTGCTGCAGCCTAGGGACCTCTTCTTAGAATTGTGTTTTTAAATGGAGAATGCAAAGGAAATATTGAAATAACGATGTCATTCTGCGTCCCCCTCCCCCATCGTAGTTCAGGAATCCCTTGGAATCTATCCAGGGGGCATGGGGAAGGTGTGTGTCCATGGACCCCAGGTTAAACACTCCTGGTTTAAAGAGAGCCAGAGGATCATAGATAAAGAACTTGGAAGGAATCTTAGAGATCACCCACCCCAAGCCCCTCCTTTTCTACTTGGGGAGACCAGAGAGGGAGAACCACAGTCCAGAGTCACCCAGCCAGGGAGCAGACGGAGCCCCAGGTGGGCATCTTCTCGAGTCTCTATCTCACCATCCTGCTGACCTGGTTTGGGGGTCAGCTTTTGACTGATTACCAGCTGAGCATTGAGTACAGGGGATGGATGAGCTAATGACAGCAAGTGTGGACGGGGTGCTGGGACGGTGCGAGAGGCCCTTAGAGCTGAAATGAACCTTCCAGACTGATAGTTCCATCCTCCCATTTTACGGAAGGGGACACTGAGCCTTCTGAGCTCAGGTGGGTCTGATTATCCACAATCAGACACGTTGTACCTTGACCCTGACTCGTGATGACACCAACCATCCAACCAACCAACCCTCTCCTGCATGTTCTCCCTCTCTCTGTGTCTCTCTTCCTCATTGGATCACAGCTCAAGAACCGGCCGAGACCCGGGAGACCTCTGACCCCTCGTTTTCTAACGGTGGAAACTAAGGCCCAGGGTCATTAAACGCTTCATTCAAGGTCACATGGTGCTAAGCTTCAGAAGTAGGATTTGAACCTAGACCTTTGGACTTGAGACAGTATTCTTCCCACTATGCCGTTCTTTCTTCCTTCCCCCCTTCTTCCCCTCCTTTCCCTTTCTCTCCCTTTCATTTTTTTTCAGGGCAGTGAGGGTTAAGTGACTTGTCCAGGGTCACACAGCTAGTTAAGTGTCAAGTATCTAAGGCTGGATTTGAACTCAGGTCCTCCTGAATCTAAGGCCAGTGCTTTATCTACTGTGCCACCTAGCTGCCCCCATTTCATTTTTTTGTCTTCTTTTCTTTTCTTTTCTTTTCTTTCTTTCTTTCTTTTTTTTTGGTGAGGCAATTGGGGTTAAGTGACTTGCCCAGGGTCACACAGCTAGTAAGTGTCAAGTGTCTTGAGACTGGATTTGAACTCAGGTCCTCCTGAATCCGGGACCGGTGCTCTATCCACTGTGCCATCTAGCTGCCCTCCTTTCATTTTTTAATGCGTTTCTCTTCCTCTCTGTCCCCTCCCCTTCTGTCCTCTCCCCCCTCTTCATCTCCATTCCTCCTCTCCCCCCAGGCCTTGCCTCATTCTACCAGTCAGGAGGCTGATTTTGGCCGTGGGTGTCAGGCAGGGCCAGTGGGACCCCAGAGTTCATTGCTGACTCAGCGCCTCCCTGGGGAGGGCTCCTTGTTCCTCCAAACACAGCGGGCCCATTGTCTGCTGCCTCTGGACCCCTCTGGCCAATGCAGGAGGCAGGCAGGCTAGGATTTCTGGCTGTTTTGAAAATCTGAAGAATAATGACATTGTGCTTGGAGTCACACGGACACCAAACCCTTCCCCACAAGGGCCCAGCTGGGGTCGGGCACGCAGCGGCGCTCTCTGGCTGCCTCTTGGGGCACCGGGACGTTTAACCCCAAGCCTGAGTCTCAGCCTTCCAAGCCTCCGAGGTGTGGCATCCTCTGGAAAACCCTAGAGATGGGAGACGGAGCCTCATCCTCTGAGCGGAGGAACTTCATCATTCTCCTGGATGCTCGAGAAAGGAAATCACAACAAGAGCGAACATCTGCTAGCATTTGGGGGTTGGCAGAGCACGTGTACACATGTGTGTATGGGCTTGTATTAATGTTACAGTTTGATGTATATATATTTTACTCGTACTCATTGTCTCCCTCACTAATATGTAAGCTCATTGCCAGTGGAAATTGTCTCGTTCCGTGTACTTGTATCTTCAGTGTCTAACATGGTGCTGGTCACAAATTAGGTGCTTCCCAAAGGCTTGTTGATTGACTAATTAATTGAATCCCATAGGGGGAGATGGGTAGCTAGGTATACTAGAGTCAGTCCTGACCTTTAGGTCATTCATTGGTCCCTCATTCTTCCCATCTGGAAAGTGGAGCCATTGTCTTTAGGTTGGGTTGTGCCTGCATGGAGGAGGAGAGATGGAGCCAGCTGGTCTACCATGCAGACTGGGTTTGCAGGCCATTTATTAACTGTCTCCTATGAATCATTGACTATGCTAAGGTCCCCAGAGGTGTGAGACAAGGTCTGTGCGTAGGGAATGGGCTGGTCCCCAGATTCCATCATGTTTAGATCACTGTGCATGTGCCTCCTTCATGAAATAAATAGAGTGCTCTGGCCCTTTCAGCAGGATAACCCCGAGTGGCCTCTCTGATAGAGGGGTGAGCCTCACTGGGCTATTAGCATCTTGTCCAGGTCCCTGGCCACAGCCCAGACCCCTAATACTGGCCAAACATTTAGCCCTTGCCTTGGCCTCAGATGGATTCCTCGCTCTGTATACAACATAGCGATTCTTAACCCTGACTCCCTGTCAGCCCCATAGGTGGGATCGACTCCTGGCCCTAACTCTGGCCAGAGCTGAATGGAGGCCAGGACTCAGATGAGACTGACCCATAACTTTGGTTTTAGATTGATCCTTAACCTTGACTATGGGTGGTACCCTAGCCCTGGTTGCTTAACCTTGGCCATGGCCACAGACTGACCCCTGACCCTAACTCATTAAAGGCTGTCCCCTAATCTTGGCCACAGATGGACCATTACGCCTTAGCCTTGGCCACACACTTAACCTTGCCCATGGCCACAGACGGACCACTTATCCTAACCCTGGCTATAGACTGTCCTTTGACCTTAACTCGCTAAAGAGGGACCCCTAACCTTGGTCACAGACTAACTGCTGAGCTACTCACCTTACCCTTACCCATAGCCACAGACTGACTTCTGACCATAACCTTTTCTGTAGACCGACTCTTAGGCCCTAACTCTGGCCCTAGGCTGACCCCTAAGCCCACTGGCTATCCGTCTCCCAAGCATGGGAGCAGGGCAGGCAGGAGGGTGTGAATAGATGCGGGCGGCCTGTTCCCTGAGCTGAGTCACCGCAAGCAGTGGGGTACCCCGTCCATGCGAGGAAGCTGGCCTTGAGTGGGCCCAGCCCTGATGTTCACGTAGCCCAGTTCCCATCCATGTCAGCAAGTCACTGGGTCATCTTAGAAACCGCAGCCTCATGTGATGGAGGGCTGAGTCATCTCACAGGATAAGATGTTGAAACTGTGTTTGGGGAGGGCTGGGATGGAGGCTTGCAGACCTTGCCCGGGCTCACCTGAGCTCACCTTCCTCCCTTCTCCCTCTCGGGCTCTTGGCCGCAGCTTTCCCAGCCTGGCTGAGCCAGAGAGGGTCCCTCTTTCTGTGCCTCGGTTTGGGGGTGGGGGGGCAGAGAAATTCTCCTTGAGTCTGAGACACTCAGCTCTGCCTTAGGAGCTGTGACCCTGGGCAAGTCACCTAACCTCTCTGTGCCTCATTTTCCTCCATCTGGAAAGCAGGACTAATCATGCTCTGGTTGCTCTAGGTCAGAGGACTCGTGTATTGTCAGGAGGGTGCTATGTGAGTGTGTTCTCCCGCCTGAATCTTGCTTGGGGAGGCCCTAGCCTCGTGGAGCATTTCCTGGGGTGGGGGCAGGGAACACCAGGGGTCTGAATCCCCGGGTCCTGGGACCGTCCTCTGGGGGGAGGGGGGGACAGGCACGAGAAGGGGGAGCCTGATCTCCTGTGGGTGTTGAGGCAGCGGCTAGATGAGGTGATGGCCTCTGCGTGACCCCTCCCAGTCCGGGTGGAGGTGAGGGGGAGGAGAGGCCCCCATCTGCCCCCACTCCTCCTTCCCTGGGGGCCGTCACACTCTCCCCTCCCTCCTCCTCTCTTTTATCTGCTAAGCCAGCACAGAGTGTTCTGTCTTGGGCATGCATACAGATCAGAGGGCCGGGCGGATGTTCCTTTGGATTGATTGATTTATTTGTGTCCCCAAGCTAGGGGTTGGGGGTGGGGAGAGGCGGCCCGTTGGCACTCACCATCCAGAGCTGGAATCCAAGTGAGGCTTTCTGTTGTGTGGCGTAGAGTCAGAGGCCATGGGTTCAAATGCTATCTCCCTGTGTGCCCTTCATGCAGCCTCTGAGGCCGAGATGTAACAGGGTCTGGGTCAAGTATCTGCTGCTTGTGCTAATTTTGGCCCAAGAAAAGAGGGGTTTTCTGCCAGCCGGAACCGTACCATCCACGTAGGGAACCACCGGTTACAGCCAGCGGAGAAGTTCTGAATACTGTGGCTAAGTTCACTTACCTCGGCAGCTTACTTTCCAGGGATGTCCACGTTGATGATGAGGTCGGTGCATGCGTGGCCAGAGCTAGCTCGGCATCCCGGAGGCTCCAAAGAAAAATGGAGGAGAGAGGAGGTATTAGACTGCCTACCAGACTGAAGGTCTGCAGAGCCATTGTGCTGACCTCATTGCTGTTTGCCTGGGAGACCTGGACAGTCTAACCAGCGCCATGCCAGGAAACTGACCTGCTTCCATTGGAATTGTCTTGGGAGGATTCTGGAGATCAGCTAGCAGCATAAGGTACCGGGCACTGAACAGCCAAGCATCTCACTGGGCAGCACGGAGCCAACTCTGATGGGCCGGCCGCACCATTCAGATGCCAAACTTATGTTTGTCTCCAAGACTGTTATGGAGCTCGAACGAGGCAAGGGCTAACATGGCGGTCAGAAGAAGCGATACTGGGACGTGCTGAAGGTCTCCTGGAGAACTCTGTGATTGGTTGTGAGAAATGGGAGACGCTGGCGCAGGACGGCCCAGCATGGCGCCAACACCCCCCCCCCCCCCGCCCCCCATCAAAGAAGCGGAATTCCAGGAGCTCAAAGGAAATGTGAGATGCACAAATTTAGGACCACCTCCGCTCCCAGTATTCACATGGGCTATCGTGCCCGGCCTGTGGTAGAGCCTTCTGAGCTCCTGTTGGTCTGATGCGTCAGACACACGAATCTTGACCCCAACGTAGTGATGTCATTGGTCCTCTTCGAGTAGGAAGGACAGACGGCAACACCTTCTTCCCTGACGTCTGCGCTTCCATCCAGTGGCTAACAAGATGGGTCCATCTGTCAGCTCCAGACACGTGCTCAGCCTGTCCCCTGCAGAGCTCTCTCTCTCTGGCTCCCTTTTAAGTCCCAACTACAATTCCATCTTCCCCAGGAGGTCTCTTCCAATCCCTCTTCATTCTAGTGACTTCCTTCTGTTAGCGATCTCCTATTTATCCTGTATTTAGCTTCTTTGTATACATTTTTTGGCATGTTGTCCCCCCCTCCCCAATTAGACTGTAAGTTTCTTAAGGGCAGGGACTGTCTTCTGCGTCTTTTCGTATTTCCGGCACTTGGCCCAGTGCCTGGCACATAGTTGGCACTTCAGAGGTGTTTATCGATCGATTAACAGCTCTGTGGGCAGAGGTGGGGAGTGGAGGCCGGGAGGAGGGAAGCTAGCCAGGAACAGTAGAGGAGGAAGGTTTTCATGGGATCATGAGTCTGGAAGGGCCCCCCGGAGGCCATCTGCTCTAACTTCCTTATTTTACAAAGGAGGAAACTGAGGCTCACGGAGGTCTTGTGACTTGCAGCGTGGCCCCCTGATTTCAGAGTCAATGCTTTGGTCTCTGCTCCTGTCTGGGGAGAAGGGAAAGACCCTCATGTACAAACCAGGGCGAGATGGTGCGTGTCACCCCAAGCCGAGCGGGCTCTGGGGCAGGTAGTAGGAGGCCCAACGGTGTCCCTGTGTTGTTGTTGTTGTTGTTTGTCCTTTGTTCTTGACATAACTTGGCATAACTTGCAGTGAATTGGAATTAAGAGAAGGAGGACTGTGAAAGGTCACTCTTTCCTCCTGTCCAGTGGCAAGATATAGATCAGGATGACTGGAGATGGCCCTGGGTGTTTTTTAAGGCAATTGGGGTTATGTGACTTGCCCAGGGTCACATAGCTAGTGTCTGAGGTGAGATTTGAACTTGGGTCCTCCCAGCTTCAGGGCCAGTGCTCTATCCACTGCGCCACCTAGCTGCCCCAGTGTCCCTGTGAGGTTCTCCTGAAGGCTGGCAGCTGGTGAGGTGGGTAGTTTCCTGACAGGCCACGTGTATGTGTTTGGGGTTGGGGCAGGAAGTGAGCGCCACGTTGCCGGACGCCTCTGCTGCTCCGGTGGCCCTGGTTACGTCAGCAGACTGCTCAGCAGCTGGCATGGTGCCTGCCTGGGCACGCTGTGAGTGTTTATAAACCTGACAGGGCTACATCCGGCAGCTGCATCAGAGGGGCAGGGAGCCGGGAGCCGGGGGGTTTGAAAGTGTTGGGATGAGGGCCTTTCCCTCCCCAAGTCATCAAAATATCCGGGCGGCAGCACTGTTCCCTGACCCCCCTCCCTCCCCTCGTCATCTCCTCCTCCCGGCCACATCCTCTCCTCTCCTCTAAATTTAGTACCTGGGAGGCAGGAAGAAAAGCCTTGGTCACAGAAGAATAGCATGCCGGAGGAGGGGGGAGCAGGGGGTGTTTTGTTGGGGGGCAAGGAGGGGGCTAAGAGAGAGAGAGAAGTGATAGAGAAGGGGAGGGGGGAAGAAAGAGGACAATGAGGGAGAGAAGGAGGGAGAGATAGAAGGGGGAATGAGAGAGGGGGAGGGAGAGTATGATATAATGGGAGAGAGAGAAGGGGAGAGTGGGGGGAGAGAAGGAGGAGGAGGAGGAGGGAGGGAAGGAGACAGAGGGAAACTGTGGGGAGGAAAGGAGATGGAATCGGGAGGGAGGGACAGAGGGATAGAAAGAAGAGTGGGAAAGGAAGAAGGGAGAGGGAGAAGAGAGAGATGGGGTCAGAGGTACAGGGTCAGGCACCGTACTCTCTGGGGGGCTTGGAGGCCCTGGGAGCAGGGACACCTGAGGATTAAGCCCAGCTCCAAGAGGCCAGAGTTACTGGGGTGGAAGTGTGGGGACCTCTGCAGACGGGGCTGGGCCCCAAGCCTCGGGCCTCTGCTTGGGTAGTGCTAAGACCCTGCTGTGTTGAGCTTTGGGGCAGTCTGCTGAGGCGTCAGTCTGACTGAGGGAGCGAAGCCTTTGCCTTGGGGAGTCACTGGGCCAGGAGGCTCCAGGGCCCGGCTGTTACCCGGGGGCACAGGAGGCTCAAATGTGGCTTCCCTCGCCTTAGGGACAGCAGGAAGGAGCTGGGCAGGTGAGCACTCTCAGGTGGAAGGCATTCATTCCTCTGCCCAGAGGGTCATTCTTAACCCCTTCAGGTCTGCTCAGCCCCAAGCTCTGCCATCCTAAGTCTGATAAGATCCCAAGGGGTAGTGTTAGCCTCCCTCACACTGCTCTGGTAGGGCAGGGGCGTGTTCCAAATCCCAAATCCCCAGACTCCCCTGAGACGGTGAATGGCCCCATGGGAATCAGTACTTGGGGGGAGTGGTCTCCAAACCTTCTGGATGCTGGGTCCTCCTCAGAGAAACCACTTTGCTTCCATTCTAGAAATACCGTGTGTGCTTGGCCAAAGACCTGGCAAACGGTGGTCGCTGGGTAAAGGCTTGTTGATGGATTACAAAATGATTACCAAGTCATTTCAGGAGGCAGAGGGCTAACATCCCAGAGGCATCTGGAAAGGCCTCCTGCTGGAAGAAGCGCTTGAACTGAGCCACTAAGCAACAACATTTATTAATCACCTACTGTGCGCCAGGCACTGCCCTAGATGTTGAGAGTTTTTGTTGTTGTTTCAGTTGCGTCCGAATCTCTGTGACCCCATTTGGGGTTTTCTTGGCAAAGATACTGGAGTGGTTTTCATTTCCTTCTCCAACTTCTTTACAGATGAGGAAACTGAGGCAAATAGAGCTAAATGACTTGCCCAGGGTCACACAGCTAGGAAGTGTCAAGTGTCTGAGGCTGGATTTGAACTCAGGTCCTCCTGAATCCAGGGCCGGTGCTCTATCCACTGCGCCACCTAGAGGCCCCTGAGAATACAGTATTGAAAACAGAACATGGTCCTGCCTCTCTGGGAAGCAGAGGTTCTATGGGGCAAAGGCCAAATATATACAAGAGTGACCAGATAAGCAGCTGTGGTGGAGGATGGTGGAAACCAGGGGAACTTCAGGTGGACAGTGGCTCTTGAGCTGAGTTTTGAGGGGAAATAAGGGATTCTAAGAAGGTGCAGGCAAGGGGGTGGAGATGGGAAATGTAGTGGAGAAACAGCCAGAGAGGAGGGAAAGAACACTAACAAGGAGTAAGGTTGGAAAGATAGGTTGGGGGGGATCCGGGAAGGGGAGATGAAAAGGGAGGGCGTTCCAGATTTGGGGGACTGGGGACTGGAGACTGGAGATTGAATCGTGTCTGCAGCAGGCTCAGCCCAGAGAGGCCCAGTGGGGTCTGGGGGGTCCAAGGAGCTGCCCCTCAGCAGAAGGTGCCCTCTCTCCACAGGGCAGCTTACTCTGACCCCATGGGTGACCCCTGAGAAGGAGGAGGAGCAGGGGACTGGCCAGCATGCCTTGGGTTAACACTTAATTGGCTGTCTCGTCTCCTCCAACCACCCTGCTCATTGCACCTAGCCCTCTATTTCCCAGGCCTAAAGTGCAGGCTTTGCGGTGACTGGAGAAGACAGGCAGGGGAAAAGCAGCCCCAGAACGGCCTGCAATCAGAGGCTCAGGCCTTCGTGGCACTCTCCAGGGGAAGGGCGGGAACCAGGCTTCTTCCCACCAAATTACCAGCCTTGGGTCTTGTGTGTGTGTGTGTGTGTATGTGTGTGTGTGTGAGAGAGAGAGAGAGAGAGAGAGAGAGAGAGAGAGAGAGAGAGAGAGAGAGAGAGAGAGAGAGAGAAGGAGAGAGAGAAGGGGAGAGAGAGAGAAGGAGAGAGAGAGAGGGAAGGGGAGGGAGGGAGGGAGAGAGAGAGAGAGAGAGAGAGAGAGAGAGAGAGAGAGAGAGAGAGAGAATAAGGGAGAAGGAGAGAGAGGGAGAAGGAGAGAGAGAGGGGGGAAGGGAGAGAAGAAGGGAGAGGGAGAGAGAGGGAGAAGGAGGAAAGGAGAGAGAGAGGGAGAGGGAGAGGGAAGGAAGGAGAGAGAAAGGGAGAGAGAAAGAGAGAGGGAGGAAGGGGGAGAGAGAGAGGGAGAGGGGGAGAGAAAGACAGAGACAGAGAACTGGAGAGGGGGAGAAGGAAAAGGAGAGTAAGCCGGAGAAAAGCCGGCACCCAGAAGAGGCAGTCCCCAGCTGTCCTCAAGAGCTCTCTTTGAACTTGATTGGGACACTTGGGTTGAGGGGTCAGCAGGCCCAGCCTTGATCTTGGGCTCCTGAGGTTTCTTCCCTTTGCTTCTGAGCTGCCTCTTTCTGGCGTAAGGAGGTGAATGGGCAGGGGCTGGCTGGAAAGCCTAGGGGTTGCTGTTTATGGGGGAGGCCAGGGAACCCTCTTTGAGAGCACCGCCCTGCCGCGGTCTCTGCCACCCTCCCCAGCAGGGCCCCCTTCTCTCCTCTGCTGCCCTCTCTTTCCCTCCCTTTTCTGCCTCGGGGTCAGTGGTCATGGGAGACCCCGGCTGAGCAAAGACTGGGTCCTCACTAGCTAATGAGGGAGTGGTTGGGGGTGGGATCAGAGCTGGCTGTCCTGCTGGGGTTCCAGGGCCATAATGGGGGACCCCTGTTCCCTAATTCCTTCCTTCCTTGAGGATGAAAACCCATTGGTTCTAATCCCCTTTGGGAAAGGGAAAGTCACAGGCTTGTGGATTTGGAATTGGAAGGGGCTTCAGGGGTTGTTTAGCCCAGCCCTGGTGTGACGAATGAGGAACAGAGGCACAGGTGACCCTCCTGACCCTCCTAGGAGGAGGCCCTGAACGTGGATTGTGGAGAAGTGTGCTGAGGGAGAAGGCCCGCCTTGGAGGGGGAGGAACTGGATTGGAATCTTAGCTCTTCCCATCACTGCTTACCTACGTGACCCTGACCAAGTCATTGTACCCCCGTGGGTCATCGTTTCCTCATCCGTAAAATGAGGGGCCCCACTAGATGAACTCTGAGGTTCCTTCCAGCTGTGACTCTCTGAGCCTGGGTCGTACACTGACCTTGGTGGGGGGGCAGAGAAGGACTAGTGTTGGGATCTTTCCTGAGGGTGGGGGTGGATGGGGAGAAGGGCAGGGAGTGTCTGGGAGGCCTGGGTGGGGAAGATCAGTGTTTGGATTTCACCCTTGGAAGGGAGGGGTGGGTGGATGGAGGGAAGAAAAGAGGCATGGAAGGAAATATGGAGCAAGAGAGGGAGGGATGGATGGATGGAGGGATGGATAGAAGGATGGATGGAGGGATGGATGGAGGGATGGGTGGAGGGATGGAAGGATGGAAAGATGGAAGGATGGATAGATGGGAAGGATGACGGGCTTCGCGGGCTCAGCCTTGTCTTCCTCCTTTGCACCCCCTTCCCTGCCTGCAGGTTCCTTAGAAAGCCAGCTCGGACGGTATGCAAAGTTGTGAAACCTCTGGTGACAGTGCGGATGACCCTCTCAGTCGCGGCTTGCGGAGAAGGAGACAACCTCGAGTGGTCGTGATTGGCGCTGGCCTGGCCGGTCTGGCCGCCGCCAAAGCTCTCCTGGAGCACGGCTTCACGGATGTCAAAGTGCTCGAGGCGTCAGACCGCATCGGAGGCCGAGTGCAGAGCGTGAAACTCGGTGAGGAGCCCTGCCCTGCCCTGTTCTCCCCCCTCCTCCTCCTTCTCCTCTCCCCCCCTGGACAGAAGTCTGTCTCACTAGACTCATGTTCCTTGGCATCCCACCACTAGGTGCTCATTCCTTTGGAGTAGCATTCTCTTCTTTGAAAGTAATAAGGATGTTTCAGATAATACTATCTCCTTGTATCCTGATGGTAACCCTGTGAGGCAGGGCCAGGGATTATTATCTCTTTCTTATGGTTAATTTGTGCAAGGCACGATGGTCTATCAGCGAGAGTTCTGGGCTCAGTGGAGGCCCAGGTTCTAGTCCCAGCCGTGACAGTAACTGACCGTATGATCTCGGGCAATAGCAACTCAAAGGAACTGGAGGGGTTTGCCCTTTCCTTCTCCAGCTCATATTACAGATGAGGACACTGAGGCAAACAGGGTTAAACAACTTGCCCAGCGTCATACAGTTAGTAAATATCTGAGGCTGGATTTGAACTCAGGTCTTCCTGACTCCAGGCCTGGTGCTCTATCCCCTGTGCCCAGTGGACACTCATAGATACTCATAAAGTGCTTTGCACTATGCCTGCCACATAGGTGCTATAGAAATGTTGCTGTTCTGGGCAGCTAGGTGGCACAGTGGATAGAGCACCAGCCCTGGAGTCAGGAGGACCTGAGTTCAAATCCGGCCTCAGACACTTGACACTTACTAGCTGTGTGACCCTGGGCAAGTCACTTAACCCCAATTGCCTCACTAAAAAAAAAAAAAAAAAACGAGTTCAGGTATTTCTGACTCTAGCACACTATCCACTGAGCCACTTTCCTGCCTAGAAGTCAGCAAAAAATGGCTCAGAATTAGAGCCCACCCCAAAATCGATGGGCTGCCTGGAGGGGTGGTGGGTTCCCCTCCTTGGAGGCTTGATAACCATTAGTCAGGGTTGGTTTATCAGGGCTTCCTTTTGGGCAGAGCTTGGCTTCGATGACCTCTGAGGTCCCTGCCAACTCTGAAGTTCTGAGGGTCAGTGATTTGTGAAGTGAAGGAAGGATAATGGCTGCCCCTTAGGTCAAGCTGTTTCCATCGACTGTTTTCTATGAGCCGAGCCAGTGGATTTGCTCCAGTTCACTCAATAGGAAAGTCACTCCCCCAGGGTCACACAGCGCCAGGGATCAGGAGGGAGGCGGCAAGCCCGGCTTTTCCTGTGTGGGACTTAGTTCTCTTCGGTGGCGTTGTCCTTCTCTTTGGACTGGACCGGATGATCCTCCAGGTGCCCCTCTGAGGAGACTTGAGAGGATGCCACCTAAGACCCCTTCCAGCTTGAATATTCACCAGATTGGAGAATTGGGAGGGACCTTGGAGGCGATGTTCTCCATTTGGTGATTCCATGAACCATGAAGCCTGGGTTCTAATCCTGGTCACTAATCTGATCTAACCTGATCTAATCTAATCACTAACTCGCTGTGTTCTTGGACAAACCCCTTTAATTTTCCTTCCCTCCCTTCATTCATCTGTCAAAATGAAGAAGTAGCTAAGTTCATATAAACATTTCAGGTGTGTGATCTCTTTTGATTTTCACAACAACCCTGTGAGGTTGGCGCTATTATTATTCCCATGTTACAGAGGTCAAACTGAGGCTGTGATGAAGTGACTTGTCCAGGATTATAGATAAAGTAAGCATGGGAGCTGGGATCTGAACTCAAGTCTTCCTGACTCACTGGAACTTAGTCCATTATACCACATAATAACAATAATTAATAACAACAACAACAACAACGACGACTAACATTTATCTAGTGCTTTACAAGTACTGCCGAGTACTTTGCAATTATTGGCTCATTTGAGCCTCACAACCACCCGAGGAGGCAGGTGATATTATTATCTCAATTTTACAGATGAGGAAACTGGAACAAACAGAGGTTGAGTGTGACTTGGCCAAGGTTACAGAGCTAGTTAAGTGTCTGGGACTGGATTTGAACTCAGCTCTAACAACTCCAGGCCCAGCTCTCTACCTACCTCGATCTATCTAATGCCAACTGCCCTGCCTACTTATAAATAGTTAGAACTAGGAAGGTTCTCATAGGTTCTAGAACTAGGAAGCTTCTCATAGGTTCTAGAATGAAGAAAGTTCCCATAGGTTTTAGGCTCTAGAACAAGGGAAGCAGTCATAGATTCTAGGGTCTAGAAATGAGGGAGGTTCTAGAATGAGGAGGTCTGCATAGGGTCTAGGTTCTAGAACTAAGGAGGTTCTCATGGGTTTAGGTTCTAGAACTAGGAAGCTTCTCATAGGTTCCAGAATAAAGAAGGTTCTCATAGGCTTTAGGTTCTAGAACAAACAAAGCACTCATAGACTATAGGTTCTAGAATGAGGAGGTCCTCATTTGGTCTAGGTTCTAGAACTAGGGAGGTTCTCATGGGTTCTAGGTTCTAGAACTAGGATTACATTGTAATAACCTGCATTCGTTTGGGGAAGCTCTTCGCCAGAAAGCTTCTCATTTTATTTATAGATGAAGAAATTGAGGCCCAGAGAGATGTGACTCAAAGAATCAAAGACTCACAGAATGTTAATGCTTGGAGTTTTTAACCTGGGATCCATGAACTTAAAATATATATATAATTTTGACCATTATATTTCAATAGAATTGGTTCCTTCTGTAATCTCCTTGATGGATTTAAAACCAGGATTCTGAGAAAGGGCTGGTGGGCATTGCCAGATTGGCTGCCCAAGGGGTCTATCCCCCAAACAAGGGTAAGCATGCCCCTTCCAGCCCAGCTCCCTTTTTTTATAGCCAAGGGGCTATTGTGGAGGCCCAACAGATAGTAACGTGCTTGAAAAAATAGAAAGTTGTCAGATTAATTAGTATTATTTATCTGGCCAGTGGTCTTGGATACCTAGCATTCACAGCCAGGGCCCCGAGCCGTCCTCCCCGCTTCCTGGACCTGTCTGCTTGCTCACTTCAGCAACACCTGGAAATAACGGCACGCTCTGCTGTGAGCTCAGACACATTCTGGGGAGCCGGCCTCCTATTTTTAGCTGCAGCTCCAATAATGAGATGCTGCCTGGGGAGGAGAGGAAACAGCTTGCTTCTTTCTTCTTTCTCCCAGCCTGCCCCACCTCCCTGCAGGAGAAGCTGCCCCTCCCCGTGGGGCTGGGTTCTTGCCACCCCCTAGACCTGGCTGCAAACCCCCAATGGTCATGGGGATTATTATTATTATTATGAAGCCTCTGGGTGCTGTGGGCAAGTCTAAGATTCTCAGGGATGGATGAGCTACAGACTCTTTGGGCTGAGTCACTGCTGAGGGCCCATCCAGCTCCTAAACTCAAGGATTCTCTGATCTGCATTGGTGGAAGCATTTGCATACTGGGAGTTCTCAGTATTGATGGAATCAGAAGGAGCAGAACGAATGAGTGAACAGAGGATGAGACTGAGGTCTGGAGAGAGGAGGCCACGGAGAAGGGTGATTTGTAAGCACCAAAGTGCTATATAAATGCGTCCTCCTCCTTCTCCTCTCCTCCTTTTCCCCTCTTCCTCTTCCTCCCCTCTTCCTCTTCCTCCTCTCTTCCTCTTCCTCCTCTCTTCCTCTTCCTCCTCTCTTCCTCTCTTCCTCCTCCTCTTGTCAGACCAGACTTTAGGCCTGTCTCTAAACATGTGACCTTGGGCCTCAGTTTCCCCACCCTGGGCCTCAGTGTCTCATCTGTAAAATGAAGGGGGGGGGTCTCTGATGGCCTCTGAGGTTCCTCTAGGCTTTGGAGCTCTGGTCCTAGAGACCCTCAATGGTCCCCCACCAGTTTGTAAGGTCCCTTCACAGGCTGCCTGGTGCCTCATAGGACGTGCTCGGGGAAGGGAGGTATTCAGACTGTGGTAGACAGAAGCCTGGCCTCAGAGACGGGATGACCTGGGTTCAAATCCTGCCTCTGATACATCCTGGCTGCCAGGCCCTAGGCAGGTCACTTCCCTTCCCATGGGTGGCCTAGGAAACCTCTGGGACTATAAGTTATTTACAGAGAGAGGTGCCAACCTGTACTGGTGAAGGGTGTTTCTTTTTTTGTGTGTCTGTGTTTTTTTTTTTTTTTTTTGTGGGGCAATTGGGGTTAAGTGACTTGCCCAGGGTCACACAGCTAGTAAGTGTTAAGTGTCTGAGGCCGGATTTGAACTCAGGTGCTCCTGACTCCAGGGCCGGTGCTCTATCCACTGCGCCACCTAGCTTCCCCGGAGGGTGTTTCTTGATACCAAGGAAGTCACAGGTACAGTCTCAGGCTCTATTCTCTGGGAAAGAGGGATGAACATATTGTTGTAGTGGAAAGAGGGTTGACCCCGGAGTCAGAAAAACCTGGAGCTGACTCCGACCACCTGAATCACCTTGGGTGAGTCACTTGGCCTCCTTAGATGTCAGTGACCTCACCTGTAGGGTGGGGATGATGACCTATGCATTACCAGGTTGTTGCAAAGTGAGCCCTCTGTGACCTTACAGGGCTCTGGAAATGGGAGTTATGGTCCTTGATATGGCTTGAAACACTGTCGGGAGGAAGGGGAATTCCCAAAGCAGGATCCTGGTTGACCTCTGTCTGCCCAGGATGGAGCAAGAGGAAATGACTCATAGAGTGACAGAGCGGGTGGGAGGGGCCGACCCTCTCATCCAGTCTTCTTCTCATCCTTCCTTCCTCCCCCCTCCCCTGCTCTTGTCCTTCTTTTATAGATGGAGACTCCAGAACCTGAGGTTGGGGGTGGGGAGATCACCTGCCCAAGGGGGTCGGTACAGTGAGTGAGTAGCTAATGGAGCATGTGGTTCTCCGGGTCCCGGTCCATCCCTTTTATTTCACTAAAGGATAGACGCAGTCTGAGAGACCCGGGTTACCCTGGGATGAGGGCTGAGCACTGGCCCCAATTAGTGGGGACGTGTCCTTCCTTCGTGACATTGACATTGATCTGTCCCAGCCATGGACCAATATGGTTCTCAGGAGCTCTTGTTGAATGAAGGTCCTGACCGTCATGGGGCTGACAGTCCAGCTGGAAGAGAGACTGCATCCAAGACATTGAGCTACAGGGTGGAAAGCAAGGGCCAGATGTCCAACGGGGCATTTTGAATTCCATCTAGAGACAATAGGGAGCCATTGCCGTTTATTGAGGAGGGGGAGGGGGTAAAGACGCTGAAAGACAATTAAGCAAAAAACCCCACCATCCCCAACACATTTTTTTCAATCTTAATAGTTTTATTTTTTCCAGTTACATGTAAAGATAGTTTTAAATATTTGTTTTTATAAGCTTTTGAGTTCCAAATTTTTCTCCCTTCCCTCTCCCCAAGACAGAAAGCAATCTAATATAGGTTATATATATGTATAATCACATTAAACCTATTTCTGCATGAGTCATGTTGTGAAAGAAGAATCAGAACAAAAGGGAAAACCTCAAGAAAGAAAAAAAAGCCCCAAATAATAGAAATAGTATGGTTCAATCTGCATTCAGATTCCACAGTTCTTTTATCTGGATGCGGAGAGCATTTTTCCATCATGAGTCCTTTAGAATTGTCTTGGATCGTTGCATTGCTGAGAGGAGCTAAATCTATCACAGTTGATCATTGCATCATGTTTCTGTTACTCCAACATGTTTTTAAAACAAACAAAAAAATATGACAGTGCCTCAGTGTCATAGATGTGCCATTCAGCACCGGTAGACCACCACCTCTCAGCCAAGAGGAAGGAGTCCTGCCTTCCTGGCAGTCTGGGCACTGCGCTGCTCAGAGCTCTGAAGTCTTTCAGTGCATTTTCCTTAAAGTAGGCTGGTCATTGGATGATGGTGGTGGTGGTGGTGGTGGTGGTGGAGGTGATGATTTATATATAGGGCTTCAAGGTTTGTAAAACACCTTATGTATATTATCTCATTTGGTTCTATCAACAATCCTG
This sequence comes from Dromiciops gliroides, assembly GCF_019393635.1. Taxonomy (NCBI): domain Eukaryota; kingdom Metazoa; phylum Chordata; class Mammalia; order Microbiotheria; family Microbiotheriidae; genus Dromiciops; species Dromiciops gliroides. Next base: position 674,571,958 of record NC_057862.1, on the reverse strand, counting down.
TGAGGTGTATGGTATTATTATCCCCGTCTTACAGGTAAGGAAACTGAAGCTGACATGGGTTAAGTGACTTTCCCAGGACCACACAGCTAGTGAGTGTCTGAGGCTGGATTCAAACTTTGTGCCTCCAGGTCCAGTGGACATGATCCGCTTGGCTCTGCTGCATTGAAGATGAGAAATTTAAAAACAGGAAGGAATTCAGAGGCCACCTCGCCCCGTCCTCTTCACTTTACAGCTCAGGAAGCTAAGGCCCAGAGAGGTGATTTGACTTTCCCCAAGTCACACAGTAAAAGACCAAGGCAGAATTTTAACCCAGGCCCTTTGGCTTCCAAGCCAGTGGAGGCCCGTTATTGCTGTCTGTGGGTTACCTTCCTCTGCTCCCTGCCTAATCACAGGGTGAAGGTGGGAAAGCGAGGAGCTGCGTGGCCTCAGGCGAGTCACTTCTCCTTTCTGGGCCTCGGTTTCCTCTTCTGTAAATTGAAGAGGACTGGGCTGAAGGCCTCGGAATTCCTTCCTATTTCTAAATTTCCATGGCCTCGGAGGTGCCTTCTGGCTCTGACCCCTGCCCATAGGACCCCCACGGTGCGGGGCTGGCCGAGTCACGGCCTCCGTGAGATCAGGAGGTCTGACTCGGGGGCCCGGGCCTCTTCTCGTTCTTGGCGGCTCTAAGGAGCTTTGTGCCAATGGGAGGGCTGACGACGCTGGCTGTCTTCTTTATCAGAACACGCCACCTTTGAACTGGGAGCGACCTGGATCCATGGTTCCCATGGAAACCCCGTCTATCATCTAGCAGAAGAGAATGGCTTGCTGGAAGAGACCACTGATGGGGAGCGCAGTGTGGGCCGCATCAGCCTCTACTCCAAGAATGGCGTGGCCTACTACCTCACCAATCGCGGCCAAAGAATCCCTAAGGACGTGGTTGAGGAATTCAGCGATTTATACAACGAGGTGGGTGACGGGGCCGTCGTGGGTGGGGGGAGGTGAGGAGAGGCGCTCCCCAAGGCTGGGAGGTGGTGTGAGAACACTCCTATTCCTAAGTTCAAATCCAGCCTCAGTGACCCTGGGCAAGCCACTCGACCTAGTTTGCCTCGGTTTCCTCGTCCGTCAAATGAGCTGGAGAAGGAATTGGTCATACCAGGAAAACAGGTGACAGAGAGTTGGACAGTGCTGACCAACAGCAGTACAAGTGTTATCTCATTGGATCCTCACAACAATCTTGGAAAGAAGGAGCTGCTATTTTCAAACCCATTTCACAGATGAGAGAAATAGAAGCTAAGTGATTTGTTGAGGGCCATGAAGTTATTAAGCAAGATTTGAATTTGGATCTTTCCCTTTCCATAGCTACTGCTCCGTCCACCCCACCGCTTGGTTGTCTTGATCTTATTGGTGTGGGAAATGCTCAGTGACCGGGAGGGGCCCTCCAAGAGGAAAATTGACTGCTCCTTGGTAACTTAGAGTCTTTGAGAATGGCCCCGGGGCCACTGAGACCTGAAGGGACTGGGGTAGGTTCCAGAGCTAGTGTGTGTCAGAGGGGGGATTTGAACTCAAGGCTTCCCAACTCCAAGGCCAATCCTCTATCCTTTCCGCCATTCTGCCTTACGGTTTTTATGAATACTTCTCAAGTCATTAATATCTGAGTTACTCTTTGTAACTTACCATTTAGTTGAAAGAAATGGGGATGTTTATCCTGGAAGGATCATCACCTGCAATGGGGATTAGGCTTGTGTTGCTTGGCTCCAGATTTCGGTTTATTATAAGGAAATAATTGAAGCCTTGAAAGGTGGTCACTTTCAAGGTCACTTTTTGTCAGGGATTTTACGGAGGTGATTGCTGGTTGGCTAGGTGGCCCCCAAAGTCCCACCCTACTCTCCTATTTTGTGTTTCTCTTATCTCTCACTTGCCTTGTAGAAAGGTAACCAGATTGGGAAAGGAGCTATAATTGGTATTCTGATACCTTGTGTGGATCAGTTATTAAGAAGACAGCCTTGCTCCAGTCAGAATAGGAAGTTTTTCTTGATGTTACCCATCCCCTATGAGACTCATCTCAAGGGGAGGGGGAATTGATCGACTTCTTAGTTGGGACTGAGCTCTGTGTGACCTTGGGTAACTTAACTGCTCTAGGACTGTTTCCTCTGTTGTCAAATTAGGGCATCAGTCCTAAGACTGTGACTCTGAGACTTCTGTGGGAAAAGAAATTCCCCTCCCAGGTGACCTCCAGCTCTGGCCCTGTGGGATTGTCCTTATCCTCACACCCACTAGGTTGCTCCAGAGGGGCTCATGTGTATCTGTGCACGTTTCCCTCTCCAGAGAGCCCTGACCCATGGCCTGCCTGTCCCTGGAGTCAGGGGGTGGTGGTGGTTCCTAAGGAGAGCCTAGCTGAGCCAGCCCAAGGCCGTCCTTGAAAGAACGGCCTCAATGCCCAGGCTCCCCTTGGGGGCTGGTTTTTATGGTCCATGGGGCTGCTTTTGAATGGCCTCAAACGTGGAAGATCTCAGGGTCCAGTGGGGAGAAGAGCAATGGTCCTGGATTTAGGGGGGGCTGGGTTAAAATCTTGCCTCTGCCGCTGATTAACTGTGTGACCTTGGATAAATCACTTAATCTCTTCCAGCTTTAGATGAAAGGATCATAGACCTTCATCCTCAGATAGATAAAGCATTTATTAAATGCTTACTGTGTGCTGGAACACTGTGCTAAATGCTAGGCATGCTCCTCCCCCTCTCCCTTTCCCTCTCCCTCCCTCTCTCCTTTCCTCTCTTCCTTCCTTCTTTCTCTCCCTTTCCCTCTCCCTCTCCTTCCCCTCCTCTTCTAGTAGAAGACAGCACATGAGGGGAAGGGGAGGGAGGAAAATCGTACTTCAGGAAGACCGCAGGAGGTCACCTGGTGGCCATGCTGGTCCCCAGAAAGATGACTCACGCATTCCAGGCATTAGAGAGCCAGGAGTGGCGCACCAGCTTCTACCTCCTGGACTCGAGCTGGTTAGAGACGGAGGCTCGGGTGGGAAGACTCTAAGAAGTGGCCTCGGAGGCCGGAGCCCTGAGTTGGCACCGAGTCTGGCAAAGAAGTCAGGGAGCCTGGTGAGGGGATTCTTGGGGGGCGGGGGGGGGGTCACAGGAGCTCCTGATTAGAAAGCTGTGAGATTGACTCCAGAAGCAGGTCCTCATCCAGAGACAGGAAAACGTCGTGTGGCGGACCTCAGACGTGGGGAATTGGAAAGGCTTGGGTATCCACACTGTGTTTCTCAGAGGCCCCCACCTGGGGGTTCCTTATGTGAGCCTTCTCTGTCACCTGCCCCATCCTCACCCCCTTGCCCCGTATCTTTAGAGCTAGAAGGGACTTTAGAAGATGGGGAAACTGAGGCCCAGAGAGGTTAAATGACTTAGGTTCATCGATCTAGAGCAGCCACTGAGTTCTGCCCCCTAACTCTACACATGAAGAAACAGTCCTTGAGAGGTTAAGGAATTTGCCTGGAGTCATACAGCTGGTAAGGAGTTGAGGTAGTTTGAATCCAGGTCTTCCTGACTCTTCCAGTGCTCGATCCACAGTACAGTGGCACTGCCCTTTCCGACGTGGCCCTGAGGTGGTGGTGGTTGTTTCATTAAACCAGACCAGCTGGGTCTCCGTGGCATTGCTTGATAGCTAAGGGAAGGGTGAGGTCTCTTTAAGGAACTCTTTCCCCCTCGCCTCCCCTTCTCTGACAGCCTGTCCTCCAGGGCTCTAACACACATCCTTGCAATAGAACCAGAGATCTCAGTGGGGAACAGCAGACTGTGGGAGAGAGAGACGTGCACAGACACATGTGGGGCCTGGCCCGGTCCCCTCCAGTGTCAGTCACGCAGCCCTGGAGTGCCAAGCCACCAGGGAGGGGGATTTCTTTTTCTCACTAAAGTCTTGGAGACACCCTGTTAGAGCTGGAGGGGCCTGTTCATTTGACGGAGGAAACGGGGTCATCGAGGTTCATTCATAGCTTCAAGGTCACGCAGGGAATTTCCATTAGAAACCGAGCCCGGTTAGGACCCAGGAAAATTCTCCTTCCTCTTGGGGTTCATCAGGGACCAGGATATCAAGAAGCAGTGAGGGCTCTCTGGTGTCAGTGAGATGGGCTGCCCTGGGGAGAGGGGCCGGCTTTGCCTCCCAGGAGGCCTTCAAACAGGCGCTGGGTGACCCCTTGCCAGGTATTTCACGAGGGCCTTCCTTCTGAGGCACTGGTTGGTCTGGCTGGCCAGCGATGTCCTCGCCACTCCTGTGATTATGGGATGTGGTACCCCCACCCCAACCTCCTGGAGTCATCAGGCTGACGTCTTTCTGTCTTCAGTAAGCCTCTGGTCTGGGGGCGGGGGACCCCTTAAGGAGACTTCTGTCGGATCTTGCATCTGTCAGGGACCTCCTGGTTTTATGGAGGAGACAACACACACATGAGATCATTAAGAAAAGAGCATTAAAAAAACAAACTAAGAAAAGTTGGTCTAGTGGAATGAAGTAGGCAAGTGCTAAGGGGCATAAAAGAACGGGCACAGTGTCTAGGGAGACTAATCAAGGATGGCTCCCTGGAGGAGGTGACTTGGAGTTGGTACCTGGAGGGAGGCTGGAGTTGGAATGTGGGTTACAATTGAGGTAGTGGGTGGGGTACTAGACGTAGAGCCAGAAGTCCTGGTTAGATTCCTGTGCCTTGCTCCTTGTGTGGCCGTGGGCAGCTTGCTTATTCTGTTTCCTCATCTGTAAAATGAGGCCGTGGAAGTGGTCGGCCTCTTGGTTCTTTCCCACTCAAGATCGGTGCTTCTGTGACCCTGCTTCCTATTTCCGTGGCTAAGTCACTCGGTCCGTCTTAGCTGACTCAGTTTCCTCCTTTGGAAGAGGAGAGGGCCTTCTCGCTGTAGCACTCACTGGATGGCCTCGGGAAAGCCTTTCAGCCGGTCTCTTCCTCCCCCCAGGTCTATAACCTGACCCAGGAGTTCTTCCAGCGAGGTAAACCAGTCAATGCTGAGAGTCAGAACAGCGTGGGTGTCTTCACCCGAGAAGAGGTGCGAAACCGCATCAAAGCCGACCCGGATGACTCCGACGCCACCAAATGCCTGAAGCTTGCCATGATCCAGCAGTATCTGAAGGTGGGGCGGCAGCCTCGGGGCGGGGCAGGCCTGGGGTGGGGCGGAGCCCGGGCCGAGGCTCTGACCCTTGGGGGGCCTCTTTCCTCCCTGGCAGATGAAGGGGGGTGATCTAGATTATCTCTGGGGATCCATGATTCCCTGGTCTCTGGGGGCTGGACAGTGAGGGGAGAAGTAGAGGAAGGGGACACATCCCTTGCGCCGTGGGGCCCCTGACCTAATGGGGGAGACAGTTCCTGTTCTCAGGGAGTCTTCTGCCTGATTTGGGGGAAAGACGTGGTCCTCCCAAGCCCTAAGAGGCCCTTTGGTCTAATGGGGCGAGAGGGTATCTCCCAGTCAGACAGGCTGAGAACTGGAGGGATCCAGAGGCCGCTGAGTCTGACACCCTGATTTTATGGAGAAGGAAACTGAGGCCCAAAGAGGGGAACTGCTGGCACGCCCAGTAGCTAGTACACGCAGTAAGCAGGTGGGCTGAGATGGGAATCAGGGTCCTTGGCCAGTGGAGTGTTCTTTCCGCTGCCTCAAGCTGCCCCCCACCCATGGATCCCACCATTAACTCATTCATGAATGAACTGAGCAAACATTTATCACATCTCAGCTGCTTGCAAGGCCTGGGAGTAACGTTACATTGAGTCTCGGACGTTGGCTGACCCTCATTCATCTGTTCACTGATTGATCGAAGGAACGGCTCTCAAGTCTCTGCTCTGTATGCAGGACCCTATGGGAGGCACTGGGACCATTTACCAATAAAAGACACGGGGCTGACCTTGGGAGCTCCTGGGTTCATGTTGGAAACCATCCCGGACTTTTTTTTTTTTTGTGGGGCAATGAGGGTCAAGTGACTTGCCCAGGGTCACACAGCTAGTAAGTGTCAAGTGTCTGAGGCTGGATTTGAACTCAGGTCCTCCTGAATCTAGGGCCCGTGCTCTAACCACTGTGCCACCTAGCTGCCCCCCTCATCCCGGACTTTGGGTGCCCCCCACTCTTATGGAAGACACAGAAGGGTGACTGTGTGGGAGGTTCTGTTCTTTTTTTGGGGGGGCCTCTGACTCTCGTCACTTAGAAGCCCTCGCTATCTCTTCCTCATTCTCTGTCCCCCTTTGTTTCTGCTCCCTTCATCAGGTGGAGAGCTGTGAGAGCAGCTCCCATAGCATGGACGAGGTGTCCCTCAGTGCCTTCGGAGAGTGGACGGAGATTCCCGGAGCCCACCACGTCATCCCCTGTGGCTTCATGCGCATCGTGGAGCTGCTGGCCCAGGACATCCCAGACCGCGTCATCCAGCTGGGCAAGGCGGTCCGCTGCGTGCACTGGGACCGGGCAGCGGCCCGACGGGGCGGCCCCGAGATCGAGCAGTTGGCCGACCACAACAACGACACCTCTGACGAAGGCGGGGAGGACCCCGGCGACGACAGGAGCGAAGTGGGGGAAGAGGAAGGGAGCCAGTGGCCGGTGGCCGTGGAGTGCGAGGACTGCGAGGTGATCCCGGCCGACCACGTGATCGTGACCGTGTCCCTGGGCGTCCTGAAGAAGCACCATCCCACCCTCTTCCGGCCCGGGCTTCCCTCCGAGAAGGCGGGAGCCATCCGCCGCCTGGGCATCGGCACCACGGACAAGATCTTCCTGGAGTTCGAAGAGCCCTTCTGGGGGGCCGAATGCAACAGCCTCCAGTTCGTGTGGGAGGACGAGGCCGAGAGCCGGAGCCTCACCTACCCCGAGGAGCTCTGGTACCGCAAGATCTGCGGCTTCGACGTGCTCTACCCCCCGGAGCGCTACGGCCATGTGCTCAGTGGCTGGATCTGCGGGGAGGAGGCCCTGGTCATGGAGAAGTGTGACGACGAGGCCGTGGCTGAGATCTGCACCGACATGCTCCGGAAGTTCACAGGTGGGCGGCGGGTGGGGGCATCTGTCCTCCCGCAGCCTCCCCCAGCGGTCACCTGTGCCTTGTCATCTGTCATTTGAGGAGCAGATGGGCTAAGACAGGAGGGGCAGGGAAACGGGCCTGAGAGGCAGATGCTAATGGAAAGATCACCGGCCTTAGAGTCGAAGGGCCCGAGTGCAAATAGCGCCTCTCATGCTTACCGTCGGTGACTGGGGAGAAAATCACCTCACCTCCCTGGGTGGCAGCTCCTTCCCTTATAACATTAGTTGGCTTTGAAAGCCCCTTTCAGCTCCTAATCTATGATGCTGTGATCCCCCTGTAGCACCTTCTCTCGGGGCTGCTCTCTAGCGGCCGGGGGGCTCCGCGAGCCCCACCCGATGCTCCTCACCGTAATAATCAGCCGCTAGTGGTCAATAAGCATGTATTGACCCCATGCCGGCGCTGTACCAAGTGCTGGGGATACAGAGAAAGTTAGGGAGAAATTGTCCCTAACCTCAAGAAGTTCTCACTCTTTTTTTTTTTTTTAAGTGAGGCAATTGGGGTTAAGTGACTTGCCCAGTGTCACACAGCTAGTAAGTGTTAAGCGTCTGAGGTCGGATTTGAACTCAGGTCCTCCTGACTCCAGGGCTGGTGCTCTATCCACTGCGCCACCTAGCTGCCCCAAGAAGTTCTCACTCTAATGAGGAGACACCGTGTATATGACTAAGCTATAGAACTGAGATGACCAGGGATGAACAGTTAGTTACCTGATCACAGGAGCCAGGCCAGTGCATTCCTCCTGATACTGATAATGGCTGTCATCATCATAACAGTAACTCCTACGTTGTGCCAGGCTCTTACAAATGCTGAAAAGAACTCCGGCTGGCACAGGCTATTTTTGTCCCCATTGCGCACTTGGGGAAGCCAAATCACAGAGGTCCGATGACTCCGGGCTAGTACTCAGGAGAGCTGGTGCTGAAATCCAGGTGTTTTAGCTCTAGATGTTTGTGCTTATCCTTTCATTTCCAAGGCTCTTGGTTTAAATGAGTACACGTTCTTCCTTGCTGGGCCTCCTTTTTTTTCCATTTTAAAAATGAGGTTGAGTGAAAAAATGCTTTTAGCAGCTGCGATTTCCCCGGGTGAGTCTTCCCTTCATCACTGTAGTTACAGCTCCCCTGAAACTTAACAGCTGGTCCTTGAGGGTTTCTGGCCAACCTGGGGCCGAGCTTCTCCAAACTTAGCTAGCCCGGTCATTGGATGGCGGAGTCGTGGCCCATTTGGGCCCATCCGTAGAGACTTTCCAGATAGGGAGGCCAGGGCAGAGCGTGGTTTAGGATGGCGTGGCCTGCAAGGACCCAGACAGACCAGGGTGAGACTAGAGAAGGTTGTAGGAGAGCTGAATTGGTTCAGAAAGAGAAGAGGACACAAGCCTTCTCCTGTCGAGTACCGGAGCCCGTGCTTGCCACTCCATTTCCTTCTGTGTCTATCACAAAGAGCATGCTTAGCCCAATCAGGGCTGAGCTCTTTCTTGGATCCCACCACTTGTGTTTATATATCCAGTCTATTATCCCAGTAGGGCTTCACCTCTGGGGATCAGGGAGTACGTATGTTATTTATTTATTTTTTAAAATTTTGTTGGTTTTTGTGGGGCAATGAGGGTTAAGTGACTTGCCCAGGGTCACACAGCTAGTAAGTGTCAAGTGTCTGAGGCTGGATTTGAACTCAGTTCCTCCTGAATCTAGGGCCGGTGCTTTATCCACTGCGCCACCTAGCTGCCCCCAGGAGGTATGTTATTGGCCCCTATTTCCCAGATGAGGAAAAAGAAGCCCACAGAATCTCAGTGACTTAGGAGTAGTGATAGGCCGATAGGATCTTTTTTTTTTTTTTATGAGGCATTTGGGGTCAAGTGACTTGCCCAGGGTCACACAGCTAGTAAGTGTTAAGTGTCTGAGGTCGGATTTGAACTCAGGTCCTCCTGAATCCAGGGCTGGTGCTCTATCCACTGCGCCACCTAGCTGCCCTAGGATCTTAGATTTAGAGCCAGAAGGTTCTCGAGAGTAAATCAATCAGTTGGCATTTATTAAGCATCTCCTGTGTGCTGGGCACCGTGCTAGATGTTGGGGCTACCAAGATAGAAAGTGAGAGCGAGTTCCTGCCCTCAAGGAGCTGACAGTCTAGTCAGATCCGGATCTTGGCATACAGAACAGACACAGAATTATACCCGAGGGCCGAGGGTGGGCAAGGGTGTGTTGGTGAGGGCAGGGTGGGTCAGAAGAGGCCTCCCGTAGAAGGTGGCCCTCCCTTCACCTGAGTCTTGAAGGAAAGAAGATGGACTTTTCTCGACTCCCTCCCCCCATTTTGGAGCTGTGACTGGCCAAGAGCAGTTAAAGGACTTGCCCAAAGTCACGTGGGTAACAGATGGCTGAGTCCGGAGTTGAAGCCAGGTCCTTCTGACTCGAAGACTCGGCGTCTCTTTGGCCAAGCTTAGATTTGGGGCTGCAGGGGTCGTTGGGGGTCATCGAATACAAATTTCTGGGTTTTTTGGAGATGAGAAGCCAAGTCTCAGAGATGCCGATGCCCACAGTCGCCAGGAAGTAAGTGGTAGAGCTGAGATTACAACGTAGGCCTTCCTGACTCGCCAGCTCCCTTCCCACTGCACCACACTGCCTCTCATCCGGTGTGACTTTCTTCCCAACCCTCCCTCCCCCTTGCCTCTTTCCTCCCCATCCCTGAGGTGGCCGCTGGCTCTGTCTCACCTGTGGGTCAGGGAATTTCCTCAGCTTTCAGGCCCTTAGGGGGCTCTGCATCCTCCCCGGTCTCCTTCTCACCCCCTCCTCTTGTGTGGATCCCTAACAGGGAACCCGGACATTCCGAAGCCTCGCCGGATCCTCCGCTCCTCCTGGGGCAGCAACCCTCACTTCCGGGGCTCCTACTCCTACACCCAAGTGGGCTCGAGTGGGGCTGACGTGGAGAGACTGGCCAAGCCGCTGCCTTACACAGAGAGCTCTAAGACAGCAGTGAGTGGGGGACCCTCCTGGGTGTGGGAGGGAGGAAGGGGGACACCCAGGACCGGCCCTGGACTCAGCCATGCTGTGGGGAAAAGCGTGAGATCAGTCCCCATCCAGCTGGAGACTCAGCTAAGCTCCCTCAGTATTCATGGGCAACCCCCCCGGGGAAGAACCCAGGACTATCGATCAATCAAGAAGCATGGCACAGGGCTAGACTCTGGGGACACAGAGAAAGGCAAAGACAGTTCCTGCCCCCAGGGAGCTTCCCTTCTAATGAGGAGACGATGTGTATGTCCATAGGGTCAAGCCCTGAAGCCAGAGCACAGGAGGAAAGAGGCTGGGTGTCTGGGAATAAGGAGGGGATCAGTGGGAACGTGGTGTTCACTTCTAGCTCCAAAGGTTGGGAAGGATCTTGGGAAGTGGGGGAGAGCTGGACGGTGTGCGGGGAAGGCCGACTGGAATGGCGGAGGGTACCAAGGAGGTCACGCGCGACATTTGAGGATCCTTTCCAAAGCCTGGGGTTGTTTGGCCCAGATAAGAGAAGGCCCTTGGCAGGAGACGCGCTTCCTCCTTGAAGGGCTGATGTTTGCATGAAAGATGAGTCTCGTTCTGCATTTTGGGCTGCCTTGGGAAATCATGAGTGTCCAGCACAAGATGGATGGCTTCTTATCGCTTATGTCATAGTGAGGGTTCTTGTCCCGCCCAGGCTGGACGTGATGGCTGTTGACGCCCTTTCCAGTGCTGAGAATCTGGCCTTTTGGGGAGGCATGGGCTTATGGGATAGGAGTTGGGGAGGGGAGGTGGTGCCTAAGGCCTCAGTACCAGCTTAGTAGCAATTTGAGACCAGAGGGGGGTCCTGGGTAGGCAGACCTCACCCCCCCATATTACCCCAGAAGGCCTGCTTTCTTTCTTTCTTTCTTTCTTTCTTTCTTTCTTTCTTTCTTTCTTTCTTTCTTTCTTTCTTTCTTTCTTTCTTTCTTTCTTTCTTTCTTTCTTTCTTTCTTTCTTTCTTTCTTTCTTTCTTTCTTTCTTTCTTTCTTTCTTCCTTTCTTCCTTTCTTCCTTCCTTCCTTCCTTCCTTCCTTCCTTCCTTCCTTCCTTCCTTCCTTCCTTCCTTCCTTCCTTCCTTCCTTCCTTCCTTCCTTCCTTCCTTCCTTCCTTCCTTCCTTCTCCCTCTCTCTTTCTCAGTGAGGGTTAAGTGACTTGCCCAGGGTCACACAGCTAGTAAGTGTCAAGTGTCTGAGGTCGGATTTGAACTCAGGTCCTCCTGAATCCAGGGCCAGTGCTTTATCCACTGCGCCACCTACCTTGCTCCCCCCTCCTGGAAGGCTTTCAGCTGTCTCACCTTTGTTTCTCTCTGATTCCAGCCCATGCAGGTCCTGTTTTCAGGGGAGGCCACTCACCGAAAATACTATTCCACCACCCATGGCGCCCTGCTCTCCGGCCAGCGTGAGGCAGCCCGCCTCATCGAGATGTACCAAGACCTTTTCCAGCGTGAGACCTGAGAGGCGTCTGGGCCCAGAGAGCCGGAGCCTCAGGACCCTTTCCCCGGGGCCTCTCATTCTGCAAGGCCCATGGGGTTGTTTATCCTGATCCTGAGAAGAATTAATTTTTTATCTTTTTTTTTTTTTAACATGCAGAAGCCTCAGCTGATTTTACCCAGGGCCTCCCCTGTAGCTTCCTTACATACTGTACTGTACCTTCTAACAGGGCCGGGGTAGGGATCCACTTCTAACCCCTTGCACTTGCTCTTTGTGCACCCTTCTGATTGGACTTCTCGGTGCCTCTCAGTTTTCCCCTCCTTTCTCCCTGCTCTGTATTGTAAGTGCCTTCGATACTTTTGGAATAAAAGGTGTCTGACCCTTTCTCAGTCCGTCCATTCATTCATTCCTTAATTCACTCATCCCTAAAGCCACAGTTAATTAAATTCTTACATCTTTTTGTCTATACCTTGTTCTTTTTGGTCATCAGGTTCTCCTTTTTTAAAAAATCATGTTTAAGGGGCAGCTAGGTGGCAAAGTGGATAGAGCACTGACCCTGGAGTCAGGAGGACCTGAGTTCAAATCCTACCTCAAACACTTGACACTTACTAGCTGTGTGACCCTGGGCAAGTCACTTAACCCCAATTGCCTCACCCAAAAAAAAAATCATGTTTAGCTCCCTGGGGTGGGAGGCAGGGCCTGGGTGACCCCAAAGTGCTGATAATCTAAGGAGACCCTGGGTCAGGGGTCAGCCTGTGGCTGAGGGCAGTTGGTGGTTGGGGGTAGGGGCCAGTGGGTGACCAAGATTAGAGATAAAAGACTTGTCAGGTTAAAACTCAGCCTCTTGCTGGGGTTAGAGGCCAGTCTGTGACCTTGTTTGGAGATGAGCCAGTGGTTGGATTAGGGGTCAGTCTTCTTAGGGTGAAGTAGAGCCTGAGACTTAGATCCAGATTTGATGTGTCCTTGTCCTAGTCGGTAGTACCTTCTGGCTCCTCAGACGCTATCCACAGTGAGGAAAGGCCAGGCTCCACCTCCACGAATTGGCTGATAGGATCACACTCTGGAGCAGCAGGGGCCCCATCATCACTGGATGAAAGTGAAACGGGTCACTTAGCCTCCCCAGTGGTGCAGGGTCAAGTGATGGGATTCCACTTCCAGAGGCAGGGCTGACATCATCCCACCCTCAAATGAGGAGCCTTCAGCCTTTCCCACTGGACCGTGCTGGGCTACCCCGGGGTACGTGGGAACCGGAGATTCTGGAGGGGAGCTCCCTGAGGGAGCGGTCACTTTGCAGAGCCACAGCAGGGCAGGATCTGATGACTTGTAGCAAAAGGCATGGTTCCCTTCCCTCAATTCTCCCTCTATGGAAGATGCCGTGGGTTTTCAAAACACCAGAGAGAGTGAGGACAAACAACTCTCTCTGTCCTAAGAATGCGGTAGGCAGAATTCTGGACTGGGTACTGGGGGCCAGAGGCCAGGATTGGGGGGACCTGAAGGAGAAGACACTACCCTGCCCTTAGGGAACCCCTAGTCTCATAGGAAAGATAAAACAGAAGCTGCATGCCCTTGGACAACTTGCTTAGCTCTCCGAACTTTAGCTTCGTCATCTGCAAAACGGGCATCATAATGGGCAGCTAGGTGGAGAGGGGCATAGGGTGGTGGATTCGGTGTTTGGAGGAACTGAGTTCAGATCCTGATTCACATCTATAGCTGTGTGACCCTGGGCAAGTCTCCTAGCCTCCGGTTCTTCATCTGCAAAATTCTCACCTACCTCCCAGGGTTGTGAGGATCAATGAGAGAACATATGTAAAGTGCTTTGCAGACCTTAAAATGCTACAGAAAGGCTAGATATCGTTATTATTTCAATAATAATAATAATAATAATAATAATAATAATAATAATAAGAACTACTTGCCTCCCCCGGTTTTATGAAGCATTATAGAAAAATGACCTATTATTTTAAAGGGAAAAACAGTCGTGACCTTCAGGGAGCCCCTGGTTTTGGGGGTGGGGGTGGGAAGAGACAGACCCCGCCTTTCAAAAAAAGAAAACATTCTTTAGAAGGAGATAGATAGTCTTGGTCCCAGGGAACCTCGTGCTCGCATTGTAGGTGGCTCTAAATCAGAATGAAGGCTCTGGGCGCCATCTGCTGGCCGTTATCCGTAACCACCCATCACTGCACCATCCTTAAGAAGACAGGCCATTCGGGGCGTTCTCAGGATCTCACCCTCTCAGACGGCCGGACCATTTGCCAGCTATTTAATCCGTTTGCATGTCACTTGAGCCCTCTCCGCCCCCTCCTCACAAGGTGGAGCCCAACCTCTCTCTGACTTGGGAGGGGCTCTTTGAGTGTGGTGGTGACTGATGACTGGTACCCCAGGTGTGGCTCACCTGATGACGGGCTTTTCTGATCTAGCCAGGCAGGCTGTGGAATGATGAGCATATAGTCCATTACTGGGCCAGCGCCCCAAACCTCTCTGTCACTTAGGTGGTGTAGGGATAGAGCAATGGCCTTGGGGTCAGGAAGACGACGTCAGTTCAAACCCTGCCTCACAAATCGTGTGACCCTGGGCAAGTCACATCACCCAGGTTTGCCTCGATTTCCTCATCTGCAAAACGAAGATAACGCTGGTATCTATTTTACAGGACTGTTGCGAGGATCAGATGAAATAATGGACAAAGTGCTGTGCAGCCCTTAAAACACGACATAATCTAGATGTCGTTATAAATTTTTTTTTTTTTTGCGGGGCAATGGGGGTTAAGTGACTTGCCCAGGGTCACACAGCTAGTACGTGTCCAGTGTCTGAGGCCGAATTTGAACTCAGGTCCTCCTGAATCCAGGGCCGGTGCTTTATCCACTGCGCCATCTAGCTGTCCCCGGTAGTTATAATTTTCATGGGACATCAGAGGAGACGCTGAAATACAGATCACCTGAATCGGAAGGGGCCTCAGGCACCAGCAATAAGTGAGCAAGAATCGGCTTGACAGCACGCCTGCCAATCCCTGCTGCCTCCAGAGGAAGCGCATTTCACCTCTGGGTGGCTCTGATCGCTGGGGATTTCCCCTCTGACATTCTATCTAAAGCTGTCTCTTTGGAACTCAGACCCTTTGCTCCTGGAGCCAACAGAACACGGCTCCTCTACAGAGGCCACAAGGGGGCGCAGTAGGCAGAGCTCTGCACCTGCAGTCAGGAAGACCCGAGTTCATCTACTCCTACATCCTAGGCTTGCTTCAAAGATCAAATGAGAGAATCAAGAAAGCACTTTGCAAACCTTAAAGCCCTGTAGAATTGCTAGCTATTGTTGTTAATATTAATTATCATGATGATAGTAGTAAGGGACCAGGGCACTCCCACTAATGACTAATAATCAGTAATAATACATGTATTGGTAATATGACATTAATAAAAATGATTAATAATAAGGATGTATTGGTTATTACTAATAATGAGTAATAATACAATTACAGATTACTAATACTTAGTAAGATTGCAACGACTAATTATTACTACTAATATTAAAACTATAATGCAAATAATTAATGTTAGCAATCCCATTATTATCATATCATGTCATATTAGATATTGTATTAGTATTGTATCACTAATAATGAGTAATAATACAATTACTGATTACTACTACTAATTAGTAAGATTGTAATGACAAATTATTACTAATATTAAAACTATAATGCTAATCATTAATAGTTTTAGTAATTATTATATTACCTATTGTATTAATATTGTATTACTAATAGTTAATAATGATATGACCAACACTCAATAATAATTAGTATTATAAATATAATATTATTAATAATAACAGCTAGCATTTATATAGCACTTACTATGTGCCAGGGCACTGTGATAAGCACTTTACAAGTATTAACTCATGTGATCCTTATGGCAACCCTAAGAGATAGGTGTTATTATTATTTCCATTTTACAGATGAAGAAACTGAGGCAAACAGAAGTTGAGTGACTTGCCACATAGCTAGTCTCTGAGGATGGATTTGAAATAATAATGATAATGACGATGATGACGATGATAACAATAATAATCCCCAGTACAACTCTTCCAGACTTAACCCTGGCTATGGTTTTCCTTTATGTTGTCCCTTCTCTAGGTTTCTCCAGAACCCCCAGTTCTTACAGCTGATCCTTGTATGGTACTGACTCGAAGTCCTTCACCATCTAGGCTGCCATCCTTCGAACACTCTCCATTTTTATCACTGTCCTTCCTAAATTATGATACCCAGAACAGAACACAACAGCGAAGATAGGATTTGATGAGGACTGAATACAATGAAATGATCACATCCTGCTCTGTCACTTAACACCTGTGTGTGACCTTGGCAAATAATTCCCATCTCTGAGCCTCAAGCTGCTCCCCACCCCCATCTGTAAAATAAGGACATTGGACTAGATGATCCTAGAGGTCCCTTTCAGCTTTAAATCTATGATCTTTCAAATCTGTGATGATTTCGGATGCCACAGGTCTCAGTGCAACCTGATTTCATGATCTCTTTTCATTACTACATAATGCAGTTGATTCCTGTCAAGGCAGTCAGTTGACAAGCATTTAGGGGGCCTTTGTTATGTGTCAAGGCAAAGAAAGGTAAAAACATGGTCCCTGCCCTCAAGGAGCTCACAATCTAATGGGGGAGACAATTGGAAATAATTATGAACATATATGATGTGCAGTGTCCCAAATGTCTTAGTACAGTTTTAAGCTTTAATAACTTCAGAAGTGTAAGTTCTGCATTGTGCCTTGCACAAATGAGAGTTTCTGGATGTGGCTTTCTCAGATCTTTGAATCAGTAGAAAAGGTACTTTTGTTCAGCTACTTTACTCACCTGATCTACCTCTGTTAGACTTTTTCTTGTTGGGATCATGTTGAAACTGTCATGTAGGCATCAAAAAAGCCCTCATTCTTGAGAAGATCTTAAGGCCTGGATTACAAATGCAATCCTTTCAGTCACTGAGCATCAGCTGATTAAAGTTTTTACAAAATTTGAAAATCTACTAGAGTGATGCAGTGGTTCTGTTGAATTTTTCATAAGAAACTCATTAATCTTTTAAAAATTTAAATAATTGGGGGCAGCTAGGTGGCACAGTGGATAGAGCACTGGCCCTGGATTCAGGAGGACCTGAGTTCAAATCCAACCTCAGACACTTAACACTTACTAGCTGTGTGACCCTAGGCAAGTCACTTAACCCCAATTGCCTCACCAAAAAAAAAAAAGTTAAATAATTCACCTTTCAAATGTCACTTTCTGTACTTCTGAAGTTATTCAAGTATAAAACTGCAATGAGACTTTTGGGACATGGGATATACAGTGTAAATGTAATCTCAGAAGAAGGCACTAAGATTCAAGAGGACTGGGGAAAGCATTTTCTAGAAGGTGGAACATTAAATGAGACTTGAAGGGGAGTTAGGAGGTGGGAAATGAGGAGATCCAAGAATGGGGAACAGCTACTGAAAATATCTGGAGTTAGGAGACGGAGTGGCCTGTTTGAGGAACAACAAGGAGGCCTGTGTCACTATCGGTAGCACAATTGGGTTCATGTACATGTTGAACTGGAAATGTCCACAGGGCCATTGGTGATGGGAGATACAAGAGAGAGATTAGGGCTGTGTATATATGTATATATTTAGCTAGGTGGCACAGTGGATAGTGCCAGATCTGCAGTCAGGAAGACTCATCTTCCTGAGTTCAAATCTGGCCTCAGACACCAACTAGCTGTGTGACCCTGAGCAAGTCACTTAATCCTGTTTGCCTCAGTTTCCTCATCTGTCAAACGAGCAGGAGAAGGAAATGGCAAACTGCTCCAGTATCTGCCAAGAAAACCCCAAATGGGGTTGTGAAGAGTTAGACATGACTGAAAAACGACTGAACAACAGGAACAAAAATATAGGTTTGGGAATTATCTGCATAGACTGATGATAATGGAATCTGTGGGAGCTGATAGCATCACTAAGAGAGCTAGAGAGAAGACGAGAGAGCACAGGATAGACCCTTGGTAGACACTCATGGTTAGGGGTTGTGATCTGGACAAAGGAAACTGAGGAATGGTCAGAAAGGTGAGGTGAACGAGGAGATAGCAGTCAAAAAAACCTGGAGAGAAGAGAGAATGTAGATGGGGATTGGCACTGTCAAGAGCTACAAAGGGGCTAAGACTGAGAAAAGTCCATTAGATGCAGCAATGAATCGATTCTGGTGAACTTTGGAGATAGCAATTATAATTGAATGATAAGTTCAGAAGCTAGAATGCAATGGGTTTAGAAGTGAATGAGCTGAATGGAAGTGAAGGCACCAGTTAGGGACAGCTTCCTTAAGGAGGTTAGCATGAAGAGGAAGAGAGGTAGATAGGAGGAGACCCAAAGGGTATGATTAGATTGAGTGGTCGTGTGTGTGTGTGTGTGTGTGTGTGTGTGTGTGTGTGTGCGTGCGTGTGTGTGTGTGTGTGTGTATGTATGTATGTATGTGTGAGAGAGACACATACACAGAGACAGAGACAGAGAGAGACACACACACAGAGATTGAGAGAGAAAGATGAAGGATGTTTATAGGGCATGGACATGTATGTAGCCAGCAGCCAGGAGCCAGGCAGAGATGGAAAATTAATGAGAAAGAGGAGATGGTAGAGAGAATAACCTACTGGCAAAGATGGGATAAATGGAACCACATGTACTTGTGTTTGTATTGGCAAAGGGACTGGCCATCTCTTCCTACAATACAGGAGGGGAAGAGGAGAGAGTGCTGGAAGACATCTGGGTAACATGAAGAGGAGGGAAGAGGGAGCTCTCAGCAGATTGTCTTAACTTTTCCAGTGAAATGAGGAGAGGTTCTCAGTTGAGAGGGGCAGGGGAAGGATGCCACGGGAGGCTTAAGGAAGGATGAAACGGTCGGAAAAAGCCAGTGTGAAGGTGGGATAGCAAATCACTTGGGAGGTGCAGAAGGACTGCTTTGCAGGAGTGAAAATTTAGTTGAGATCATGTGACATCAATCTGTAATCAGCACACCCTCAGGATGTTTTCCAGTTCTCTTAAGTAGCACTCTAATGGGACCATTTAGTGGATGATTGGAGCAATCCAGACTCGGGGTCTGGTAGGGAATGATGGTGGTAAGACAAGGGTGTGTAGAGCATAGTATTGAGCTGAACAGGTGTTGAGCTCGTGGTCCACTAAAACCTCAAGATCTTTTTCAGATAAGCCAACAAGCATTTACTTATCGGACAAACTGATATGGAGTTACAGCAGGACCATCTTTTTGTGAAGTTGGCTTTTTGAACCTAAGACTTTATTACATTTCACGTAATTAACATTGGCTCGTTGCTCTACCCTGTTGAGAGATTTTTGGGATCCTGATGGTCACCTAGCATATTAGACACCTCTCCCAGCTTTGTGGCATCTTTGCTTTCATTCAAGTCATTGAAAATAATTTTGCACATAGCAAGGCCAAAGTCAGATCCCTAGGGCACTTCATTAGAGATTTTTCTCCAAGTCATACATTAGTCCATTGGGGATTGTTATGTCTGTCTCATCATCTAATCAGTTCTGAATCTGTCCCCTTGTATTATTACATCTCTCCAACAAGGATTAAGAGAGACCTTATCAGAGGGGTGATGTGATCTAACTAACAGGCTACAATAGTGCTTCTGAATATGGAATTTAGGCTGTTTTGGTGTGGTTGAAGGGAGTCAATTTTGAATGACCTGTCATGAAGTCATTGCATTTATTCAGCAGGATGGGAATGAAGACTTCTTCTAGGGTCTTCACTTTGGTGCTACCACACACAGGTAATATACACATGTATATACATACATCAGACTATGTACACATAAATTAAGGGCACATATTACATATCCCTCCATCCTCACTCCCAGTCATTCTCCTCCAATTCACTCTAATCCAATCCTGTCCTATCCAGTCCAATTCAATACCTTATATTTCTTTCCACTTTGTCAACATTTTGATTTTATTCTAATATTCCCTGCTGTCTCATGGCATCATTGATTTCTCTTTGGTCTATTCTAATTTTCAAGAACTCCATTTCTTGGGTAAGGTTTCCCATTTTCTGTTCTAAATTATTTGTTTGCTTTCTAATTCTTTCCTCCAAAGCTTTTTTGTTTCATTAAAAAAAATCCTTTGTTTAATTTCTTCTAGATATTTATTTAGTCCTTGGGAAAGTCCATTTTTTCTTTACAGTCTCTGCTAGAAGTTGCTAGGGCGGTTCTTTCTTTTTGGGTATCTTTGAATCTACAATAATTCTTTGTTTTGCTTTTTGTTTTTTCAGGGCAATGGGGGTTAAATGACTTGCTCAGGGTCACACAGCTAGTAAGTGTCAAGTGTCTGAGGTCAGATTTGAACTCAGGTCCTCCTGAATCCAGGGCCAGTGCTTTATCCACTGTACCACCTAGCTGCCCCCTACAATAATTCTTTATAGTGGTCAGTGTCTTCTTTGGTTTACTAATGCCTCTGGTCTTAGTTGCTGAATTGAGTCTTTATGTTAGGCTCTTCCCCATGATGTGCTTTGCGGGGAATGGTTGGCGCCATTTGGTCTTGATGTGGGTCACCTGTGTTCCTTCACTGACTTACACCTCCTGGTGTTGGCCTTCCTTCCCCCAAATCTTTGAGCTTCAGCGCTGGGAGGACTTAATGGCATCTCAGGACAGACTCACATGGACCTCAGAGTCCCAGGTCCATGTCACTATCCTGGTCTGAGAGCCACTGCAATAACAGGGACAGTAACTACGTTGGTCTCTGCTGTTCCTGTTGCCCTCCAGGCCTTTTTTCAAGAGTCTAGTCGTGTTTGTGATACCCCAAAGTGAGCTGCACTTGTCTCTGGCCTCATCCACTCCCTTCATAGTGACTTTTTTTTTTTTTTTTGGTAAGGCAATTGGGGTTAAGTGACTTGCCCAGGGTCACACAGCTAGTAAGTATCAAGTGTCTGAGGCCGGATTTGAACTCAGGTACTCCTGAATCCAGGGCCAGTGCTCTATCCACTGCGCCACCTAGCTGCCCCCCTTCATAGTGACTTACCTGGCTCACCTCTCATTGGGCACCTTCCCTTCACCGGGGAAATAAATCTGCCTCCCACTTTCCTTTCTGGTCTGATTTCAGATCACTCCCCTTCATGTACTCTCTGGACTGGTTGCAGTAGATTTTTAGCTGCTCCCAACTTGGCACCCCTGTCGTGCACCTTTCCTTCTCCCCTCTGTCTTAGATTCCCTAGAGCTATTAATTCCTTTAGAATCCTAGATTTCTTCCAAGCACAGCTTGGGCTCCACCTGCTGGATGAAGCCTTTTTCACTCCTCTCAGTCCATAGCACTAGGTTCCCCTTGAAGTTACTTTGTATCGCCCCGTATACATTCTTTATTCACTTGCCCTTACACATACTGTATCCCGCCCCCCCCGCCCCCCCCCCCCCCCCCCCGCCCTGCCTCCGTCCAGTAGAGGACAGGGATAGTTTTCTCTTTGTCTTTTTATCTTACTCTCATGGTTCAGTGTTTTGTTGTTGTTGTTGTTGAGTTGTTTCAGTAGGCTTCAACCCTTCTTGACCCCAGTTGGGGTTTTCTGACAGAGATACTGGAGTAGTTTGCCATTACTTTCTCTAGCTCATTTACAGATGAGGAAACTGAGGCAAGCAGAGTTAAGATACTTGCCCAAGTTCACACAGCTAATAAATGTCGGAGGCAGGATTTGAACTCAGGTCTTCCTGACTCCAAGCTTGATCCTCTATCCATTGTGCCACCTAGTTGTAGGTACTTAATAATTTTTTAATTGAATACTGAATAACGCAATAATTCGTGGCCTACTGAGGGTAGTTGAATCAAGAGAAGAAAAGCCTTGCAGACTTGTCCTCATGTGGGCAAGGAAGGTAAGTAGTGACCTTAAAAAAAGGGCAAGCTTTGGGGAATCAGATCTTGGAAGACAAACAGCCACTTGTTGCACATTGGATGTAGTGATGCCCTGATCCCAAATTTGGTGTCCAGCAGTTTCCCTGATTATCTCCAAGTCCATGGGATCTCGGCACTGTGTGGAGGGCTAGTACCAACCTGGCCCATTTTGTTATTTGGTGTGTGCTCTTCTTCTAACACAAACACTACCTTTCAGTGCCCCTTTCCCTCCCCTGGGACTGTTTCTAATCCCTGGCCTGTCTCCCCCTTCTCTCCACCCTCCCCTGTGATTCAGAACGCATCTGGATTCTCTATAGCCTGACTCCTTAAACTGTGGATCTGACCCCATATGGGGTCAAGTAACTGAATGTGGGGGTCGAGAAAATGTGGCACCAGTAAAACGTTATGTATACCCATTTTACATTACTATGGACCCAGGGTCGAGTAAAAATTTCTCAGGCAAAAAGGGGTCTCAGTGGAAAAAGTTTAAGAAGCCCTGCTCGACTGCATCATATTGCAGCAAACACCTGGGGTTCCCACCACCAGTTGTTAGGGAATGACAATATCTTCACATCCGTAAGAAGAAAAGAGAAGCCTCCCCACCCCCACACTGTATTTGTCTCCTGAACATCTAGAGCCCCAAATACCACTTGGTTCCATCATTGGGCAGTACTTACTTTGTGTTTCACAGGAGAGATTCCAAACAGAGAGGGCCAAAGGGGCCATTCAGTTCTCTGCCCAACATCTGGTTTTAAGATTCACAGGAGCCACATAAAGGGGGGTGGACCCCAAACCCAGACATTCCTTCCAAGGAGGGGAGGACATATATAACTAACTCCTTAGGGGGTCATACAGGCTGGGAACAGAACAGGGTCAGGAAGAGTTTGGAGAAATTGCTGGTGGCCAGATCCCTAATGAGTCATAAAGGGTAGTCTGGTCTCCAAGGTGTAGTGGAAAGAGTGCTAGACTTGTAGCTGGAAGAGCTGTGTTCAAATCCTACCTCAGACACTCCCTAGCTGTGTGACCCCAGTCAAATGACTTAGTCACGCCTCAGTTTCCTCATCTGTAGTAGTACTAATAGTAGTGACAGTAAATGAATGAATGAATAAACAACTAATGAATAACTAACTAAATGAATGAGTAACTAAATGAATGAATGAACAAATAAACAAAAATAAAAAGATGGATGAGTGAACAAATAAATAGATAGGCAGATAACTAACTAACTAACTAACTAACTAACTAACTAACTAACTAACTAACTAACTAATTAAATGCTTTCACTGCCTATCTTCTGTGGTTGTGGTTCCTACAGAGCTCAGCTCATATACTTGAAGCCTTTCTTAGTTCCCTGGCTAGCACTTTCCCAAATCACTTATATGCATTTTCTTTCTTTCTTTCTTTCTTTCTTTCTTTCTTTCTTTCTTTCTTTCTTTCTTTCTTTCTTTCTTTCTTTCTTTCTTTCTTTCTTTCTTTCTTTCTTTCTTTCTTTCTTTCTTTCTTTCTTTCTTTCTTTCTTTCTTTCTTTCTTTCTTTCTTTCTTGGGCAAAGAGGATTAAGTGACTTGCCCAGGGTCACACAGCTAGTAAGTGTCAAGTGTCTGAGGCTGGATTTGAACTCAGGTCCTTCTGAATCCAAGGCCAGTGCTTTATCCACTGCACCACCTAGCTGCCCTGCATTTTCTATGTGTCCACATCATCTCTCCCGAGAGAGTAGCAGCTTTAGAGGGGAGGGACTATTTCATTTCTGTCTTATGTTTTTAGTACTTTGCAGCTATGTGGAAGCAGTGGGGGACCCTGAGGGAGAGACAGGAGGCAGCCTGTGGCAGGCAAGTCAGACTCTCACCATCTTGACCACTATTTCTCCTCAGACCCTGAGGGAGAAAGCCCAGGACCCTGAAGAAAGAGCTCTGGGATTAGCATTAATTCTAGCCCGGTCACCTCAGTCATCACCTTGGTGGAGACGGAGCCTGACAACTGCTCCTTCGGGTGCTACAGTCACAGTCCTGAATGAACACCCAGAAAGGAAAATTCTTGCACTAATGTCCTTGGCACGGCCAAATGGTTCAACATCACAAACTCCTATGTTTAAGGAACGTTAACATCTTTTTTCCTCTTGCACCCTGAGGTCCATGAGACCTTTCCCTCTGACTAGCAGCTGAAAGCTTCCACATGTGTTGGTTCCTCTGTTAGAATATGAGCCCCTTGAGAACAGGGACCAGCTATTTGTGTCCCCAGCATTTAGCCTAGTGCTTTGCACATTGTAGGTACTTAAGAAATGCTTATTCAGTCATTTTTCTTCCCACTCACACTGCTTAATATGTTATTAGGCATTTAGTAAATTCTTGGCTGACTGAATAACATTACACAAATATGAGTATCTCACTAAGGTGGGCAATTGGAGTCCACTACTGATTTGTGAGGTGGGTGTTGGGATCTCCTAGATTGCCTTTGGAATTCTTTCCACCTCTCTGTCTCTCTCTGTGTCTGTCTCTCTGTGTCTCTGCCTCTCTGTCTGTCTCCTCTCTTTGTCTCTGTCTCCTTTATCTCTCCTCCTCTTCTTCCACCTCTCTCTCCTGTCTCTCCTCTCCATCTCTCCCTCTCTCCTCTCTTACTCTTTTTCTTTTTTTCTGTCTATCCCTTTTTCTCTCCTTCTCTTTCATCCTTTCTTCTCTCCTCTCACTCTCTCTGTATCTTTGTCTCTGTCTCTCTCCCCTGCCTCTCTCCCTTTCTCTCATCCTATGATATTCAAAACTGACCATAGCTTCTTCCTCCTGTCACTTAAGGTCCATGTGACAGCGAGACCTTGGCAAGGATTTAATGCTGAGGGGCTTGAATTTTAATAATCTACTTTAATATTTGGAGAGGGACCTTTGTTAAAGACCATTTAGTTCAGTCATATCATTTTACATGAAACTGGCCCAAAGAAATTAAATGACTTGTTCATAGTTATAGAGATACTTTTAATACTGGGGGTATCTAGGTAGTACAGTAGAGCACAAGATCTGGAGTTGGGAAGATCTGAATTCAAATCTAGTCTCAGACACCAGATGTGCAACCCTGGGCAAGTCACTTTAACCCTATTTGTCTGTTTCTTCATCTGTAAAATGAGCTGGAAAAGGAAATGGCAAACTACTTTGGTATCTTTGCTAAGAACACCCCAAAAAAGGATCACAAAGAGTTGGAGACAACTGAAAATGACTGAACAACAGTTATTACTATTACAACCTCCTAGTTTTATTTATATATCACTTTAAAAATTTCAAAGCTCTTTATAAATATTATCTAATTTTACTCTTCCTGTCCTGGGAGGTAGATGTTATTATTATGTCCATTTTACACATGAGGAAACTGAGGCAGATAATGTTAAAGTGATAGCCCAGGGTTACACAGCTAGTGAGTGTTTGAGGCAGGATTAGATGTTAGGTCTTCTTGACTCCAGGTCCAGTGACCTATCCATTGCACCATTTAGTTGAGCTAGGATTTAGTCAGGTTCTCTGACTCTGAACTGAGGGGTGCTCTTTCACTGCTGGTCTAGCACCTACCCTAGGTTTGGGGGGTGGGGGCAGCAGGGCAGGGGTAGCCCGAGTCCCTGGAAACAGCGTTCAATAGCTGAGCACGTGACACAATCTTAGGTCTCTCTCTTTAAGGTCAAGAAACTCTTGACAGTTTCTTCAACTGGAAAGTGCTAGATTATCTTTTTTTTTGTTTGTTTGTTTGTTTTTGTTTTTGTTTTTGCAGGGCAATGAGGGTTAAGTGACTTGTCCAGGGTCACACAGCTAGTGAAGTGTCAAGTGTCTGAGGCTGGATTTGAACTCAGGTCTTCCTGAATCCAAGGCCAGTGCTTTATCCACTGCGCCACCTAGCTGCCTCCCTAGATTATTTTTAAGGTCTCTTCCAGTTTCAAAGCTGTGAGCTCATCATTCCCTTCCCAGGATTCTCCTTTAGTTTAATCAAATGAATTAACATATACAAAGCACTTTGGAAACCTTTAAAGTGCTATATAAATAAATATAATACTGGCTATCATCATCATTGTCATTACTTGTCTTCCTCTTCGGGCTGATGCTCTCTGTAGTCAGATTCTCACCATGTGTAATTCAGAAACTGGCCACTAGATGGGTGTCATAGTGCTGCCTTCCAAGGAAAACTTTTCTGAAGGGCGAAGTTGGTGAAATTTGCCTCTAGTTCTGTTCTGCATCCTCTCCTCCCTCCCCCACTCTAGTTAAATGACTATACTTTCCACCCCACTCTTTATCTCAAAACCTTTCCCTTTGCTTTCTTTTTTTTGGGTGAGGCAATTGGGGTTAAGTGACTTGCCCAGGGACACACAGCTAGTAAGTGTCACAGATCTGAGGTCAGATTTGAACTCAGGTCCTCCTGAATCCAGGGCTGGTGCTCTATCCACTGCGCCACCTAGCTGCCCCTCTTTCCTTTAAGGTCACAGACCATAAGCTCATCAGATAAACTAGCCCTGTCTGTTCTAGTTGCTAACAGGAGAAAGCTGTAAGAGATACCCCAAGCTCTTCCTCCCATTCCTAAGTAATACATGGACAATTTCCCAGGGGCCTTCCAGAGTCAATGGCCCTGGATTATTTTGCCTAAAGCAGGGAAGCCACTCTGATGTATTGATTCCAGGCAGGGAGATGTGTGTAAATAAATCAGTTCTACCATGAGCTAGCACTGTGGTCTTGGGAAGTCCCTTCTCTGGGACTCAGTTTCCCCACCCACAAATGAGGCTTAGATTAGGTGATCTCTAGAGGCCCTTTCAGTTGTAACTCTTTTTTTTTTTTTTGTAGGGCAATGAAGGTTAAGTGACTTGCCCAGGGTCACACAGCTAGTAAGTGTCAAGTGTCTGAGGCCAGATTTGAACTCAGGTCCTCCTGAATCCAGGGCCAGTGCTTTATCCACTGTACCACCTAGCCGCCCCCAGAGGCCCTTTCAGTTGAACTTTTCTTTTTTTCTTTTTTTCTTTTTTTTTTTTGCGGGGCAATGAGGGTTAAGTGACTTGCCCAGTGTCACATAGCCAGTAAGTGTCAAGTGTCTGAGGCTGGATTTGAACTCAGGACCCTCTGAATCCAGGGCTGGTGCTTTATCCATTGTGCTACCTAGCTGCCCCCTCAGTTGAACTTTTATATCTCTTAAGGGTCTGCACCATACAGTTGGGAACTCTCTTTTTCAGTGACACTCGTTTTCTAGTTTCCTGTGTCTGTTTTGTCTCCTTAACTAGGCTGTGAGCTCCCAAGGGCAGGGACCACATCCCTTTCCCAGTCCTCCACCCACAGATTCCTCCTACAGTGCTGAGCACGAGGCATGATTCCCAAGGACTGCTGATCAAACATGCTGCCCACCTCCTGACAGGGAAGTGATGGACTTACATGCCAAAGGAGACATGCATTCTGGACGTGGCTAATGGGATTCGTTTTGCTTTGAATACATATATGTTACAAGGATTTTTTTCCTTTCATTTTGGGGGGGCAGAGGTAAGAAGGAGAGAAAACAAATGAAAAACCCCAAGAATAAAAACAGAATCAGAAAACAACAAACTCACTGAGCTCTTCCTGTGTCCAGGACATCCTCTCCTACGGACGCTGATACAGTTCTCAGGCCCAGCCCACAGATGGGAAGCCTGAGACCAAGATTACTAAGCATGGTGTTTTATTGATCATTAGAACAAGTTTCCACAGAAGCCCCTTGGGGCACAGATTCTGGCAGAGATGGCACTGAGTGGTGGCTAGGGGCTGGCAGTGGGAGGGAGGCCAGCCTCCAGGAAATTACCCCTTCCCGACTCCCTGATATGCTCAGTCCCTCAGCTTCGAGGAGTACTCTCATCCTCCCTGACCAAATAAGTCGGGGCCGGGCAGGGAGAGCTGACTCTGCCTGGGACTGGCAGTGCCCATGATGGCACTAGGCACCTGGAGAGAGGGGCCTGACACGGGTCGGGGAGCGGGGAGACAGACGATTCACTTCACAATGTGTTAATGGACAGCTGCAAATAAGACCAGGCTGCTGGGAGGGGCCGTGGGTCAGGGGCTCTTTCACTCTCTCCCCTATCCTCCTTCTGTAATCCCCAGGGTAGGTGATGGATGCTCCCTCCCCCATCTGAGGACTCCCCATGCTCATCCCAGGGTCCAGCATCTCAAATTCTTACTGCAACATTGGCCTTCTTCCCCCAGACCTTGTTCATGAACTCGAAGCCTGTGATATTTTCTTAGTTTTCACTTTCCCCAGAGGAACAATCCCAGTTCCTTGCCTTTTGTGGGGTCTCATTTCTCCATCTGGCAATTCTGGCCGATTACACACAGCCATGGGAACTTGACAAGGTGCTGCTAACCAGACAGAACCCTCCCCCACCCAGAACATGCTTCCCTTTGGGGATTCCCTACTTCAAACCCTTCCAGGAGCCTCACAAATTGAAAATACCACACTGGTTTTTAGTTTACTTTTTTTGGCTTCTGAGGACTTACCAGCCCGGGGGAGGCCACTTGCCTTGCAAACAAGGTGACCTTTCAGCCTTGTGAGAGCGGTTGGAAACCATGTCCCTCCATCACTCTTTTTTTTTTTTTCTTTTGCAGGGCAATGAGGGTTAAAGTGACTTGCCCAGGGTCACACAGCTAGTAAGTATCAAGTATCTGAGGCTAGATTTGAACTCAGGTCCTCTTGAATTCAGGGCTGGTGCTTTATCCACTGAATCACCTAACTGCCCCCCTCCCCATCAATCTTAAAAGCGCTCCATTCACCCCACAGGTTGGGATGAGTTGGAAATGATGGTAACCCCGTACTTCTTCCCTTGAATTAAGAGGGTACAATACAGGCTTGAGATAACATTATTTCAATCTTACAGGAAAGTGGTAGAGAATCAGAGAACATCAGCCTCTTTCAAGTCAAATTTGAGTTTCCCATGCATGCAATAGGCTGGAAATTATGGTAAACCAGCATTTTTCCCCTCAGACATTACAAGCCTGAAATTACAGGACCCTTTTAATCTTGGATGGGAGAAGTTTGATAGGTCTGAAATTACTGTAATTTTTAAGCTTCTGTTCTCTCCTTGTATATCATTAACTTTCCCTTATGGTAATTTTGGGCCATGCTGTCTGGGTTTTACATCCTCAAATTACCTCTTTTTTTCTTTTCCGTTTTTCCGTTTTTTTTTTTTTCTATCTCTTTGAGTTTCTTAAGAGGGTATGCTCCTTACCAAGCTGTGAACAGGAACCCAAGGGCCTTTGGGACCAGGGTGATTTCTCCCAGGCTGACAACAGCAGCATAGAGATAAAAGCTTATTAGTTTTGGGAAGGATACAGGAAATGAAAAGCTGGATATTGGAGCCAAAGATGACAGTCAGATCTGAGGATCTTGGGGCCATCAACCTGTTCTCCTGCTTCTGTTTTGCAATGTCATGCTTTGTTCATTTAACTGACGGCTGCCTCTTCATTTGGGACTCTGGGCACATCTCGAACCTACCTGTTGAACAAGGCAAGGTGAAAAGTTGTGCTTATGTCCCCGAGGAGAGTTAACGGGTTTGTTTTGTTTGAAAAAATGTTTAATGCCGGTTAGATATCAGAGGTAGGTTTTGAACCTAGTGCTTCCTGCTTTCAAGACTGGCCCTCTACCCACTGGAGCACACTGCTTCTCTCACAGGCCTTTCTGCCACGCTAACAGCTTCTGAGGATAGCAGCAATCAGTCGAATAAACAATTAGAATCTATTCTTCCCTCATACAGCATAAACCTGAAACAGCAGCATAAAGCCAGTCTGCATGCAGCTGATTATCTGGCCACCGAATGCCCGCTGGACTTTAGACAAAGAAAGCAAAGCTATTTTGAAGGGAGCAGGGACTTGCAGGGGGTACGGTGGCACAGAGCGAGTCACAAAAGAGAAATATTCTGACCAATAAATACATCTCCAAAAAAAAAAAAGGGAAAAGAAAAAACACTCCATCGATGTTCCCAAACACTGGCAAGAAGCATTATAACATGCACGCAAGATATGTACAGTGTAAACAGTAAGGACGGCGGAATTTGGCTGCGGTGGGGAGCAACCGTGGCCGGAGGCCTGTCAGGATAGAGGCGTGTCCAGGTGGGAGTGTTGCTCAGTGGCAGGGGCCTGGCTGGGTAGGTGTGCACTTGGGGACGGACAGCTCCTACATCTTCAGAGGTGGTCCTCCTTTTCTCCAGCTACCTTGGAGAAGCAGTGGGAGGCAGAGGGAAAAGAGACAGAAGGGGGAGTCTGCAGGGCAGAGAGGCTACTGGGGGATGGGCCGCCCGCCACTGACTCCCAATGGGCGAGACACCCATTGGAAAAGGGGGCAGTTGGCGAGTAGAACTCCAAATAGTATGTGTGTGGGAGGGGCAGTACTGCAATTCATGGTCTTCACCCACGGCTTCAGTGATTTGAGGCTGGGCCAAGAGAAGAGTACTTGTAGAAGAACCAGGGGGACCTTTCCCTCCCCTGAGCCAGACCAGTGAGCACCTAGGGGTGAGAGGTCCAGGGACCACAACACCCAGGAAAGGAATGAAAGAATCATAGGAGTTCTGTTATTTTGCCAGGGGGAATATATTCTGGATATGTGAGCCTGTTAGGCAGGTAACTTCTTGGGTGAAGGTTCCCTCCACTCATGTAGGACCTCATCTGGGACATGAGTCTTAAATGAGTTAGTTGCCTGGGTCACCAAGAAGTGAAATGACTTGCCCACAGTCAGTGTGTGTCAGAGGTAGGTCTTGAACCCAGGGCTTCCTGACTCCAAGGCTGGCCCTCTATCCATTCCACCACACTGCCTCTCTCATAGACTCAGATATTATTAGTGCGGGAAGGGACCTTAAGCTCTCCCACAGAAGACAGAAGTGCAGATCCCTGTCCTAGGGCCATAGCAAGAGGTTGGGCAGGGGGAGGGGCAGGAGTGTTCCAAGGGGTAGTAGGTTGTGGCTTCCCTTACATCTGGGGTCCAGCTTTGGGTGTGGGAAGCTTTCCCAATGGGCTCTTAAGTGGAAAGTCAGACCGGGGTGCCTTTACTCTACTAGGGATGGAGATTGGCTCCGTGTCTGGAGGTGCCCAGGGTCCGGGGCAGATTGAGCCTGAGGGGGGGTTTGGTCCTGGGGTCCGGAGGGCCCCTGGCCCGGAGCCCTCAGCCCCTGCCAGCACCCTCAGGTGGGTGTTCTTCAACCTGCTGGACTGATCCGAGGGGCTGGGCTTCCCTTCTGAGAGAGATGCTGGAAGGGTCCCAAGCCCAGGAGATGGAACATCGGGGCTCAGTCTGACCCGCAGCCTTGATCCCCGCTGAGCCCGAGCCCCTCCCGCCGCAGCTGCCCTTGAACTCACGGCCGGAAGTGCCCTGGTGCGATCAGTGTATGCCCCGGACTCAGCGGGGCCGCACCCCCTGCAGTAACCCTTCCGTCTCGGGCCAGTTTTCCATCCACCTCTACCCTTCCCCATCGTACACCAGCCCCAAGCAGACCCCACGGCCAGGGCCCCACGGACCGCGCGGGGGAGGGGGGCTCCTTTAAATATCCGTCTCCCGGAGGCCACTGTAGTCGTCCAAGTCGTAGGCGTGGTAGGCGGCCGCCTCCACGCCATCCTGGGGGACCCCGAGGCAGATGGACTCCACCTCGCTGCGGGAGGGGCTGCCCGCCGGCCCCCCGCCCGGGGAGCCCCCCGACGCCCCCGCGGCGCGGAGCTTGTGCGACAGGCTGGTGACCTTGGCCCGCAGCTGCGTCGTGGGCTTCTTGAAGGACCCCAAGAGCTTCCAGTCGCGGAAGGCGGCCGTGGCCTTGAGCCGTGGCCCGGCCGCGCCGTCGGGCGGGCCTCCGGGCAGCAGGGAGGCGGGCCGGGCTAGCGGGGCCGTCGGGGCCGCCCCGAGGGGCGCGCAGTCCCGCCGGGAGCTCCCGGGGCCTGCCCCAGCCCCCGACGCCCGCCAGTGGTGGCCGTAGACGCGCCAGAGGGGCCGGCGGCGGCGGCGGCGACACTGGCACCTGAGCAGGCGCAGGAAGGCGCGCTTGAACTCCTTGCTGGAGCAGGGGTAGATGATGGGGTTCACGCAGCTGTTGAAATAGCCCAGCCAGAAGATGACCTTGAAGACGCCCTCCGACGGCTTCAGCTGGGGGAAGAGGGAGCCTGGAGGGAGAGGGAGACAGAGAAAGAGGCAGAGTGAGAGGGAGGCGGGGAGGAGCCGGGGCTGTGTGAGGCCCGGCAGCCGAGGCAGAGGGAGGAGGCAGGCCAGTCCTTCCACCACAACCCCCCAGTCTAATAGCCGAGACACTGATGCGGGAGAGACAGCCAGTGTCCTGGGGAGGCCCCAATTTAAGGGGGGAGCTTCAGGCCTGATGGGGGCCATACACTTCTAACACCTGGGAAAATCTAAAAGGGGAGACAGAGTCCCTGCTCTCAGGAAGCCTCTAGTCCGATGGGGGAGAGGGGCCCCGTCTCCAGGGAACCCCAGGTCTGATAGAGGAGGCACACTAATCCTAGGTGGTGCAGACTGCTGTCCTGGGCTTGAAAATCAGGTCCTGAATTCCAATCCTGCCAGAGACACCTACTCGTCGAGTCATCCTGGGCCAGTCAGCTTCCTCATCCACTGAACCTGATGGCTTCTAAGGAACATTCTTACTCTATATCTACTACAGCCCCTTAGGTAGTCCCCACCCCTGCCTTTGGGGAAACCCTCGTCTCATAGGGGAGAAAGTAAACAAGCACATACCTGAGAGACAAACAGCACAGGAGAGAGAGGGAGACAGGGTAGACCAGTGGTGTCGGACTCAAATAGAATTGGGGGGGCAATAAGTCATACATTAGTAACCCTGTGGGCCTCATATGGACTTAGAAAATCACACATGTTTATCGATTTCTTTTTTAGAAAATTAATATTTGAACACATTAAAATCAGACAGGAACTACATTTGAATCTGGTTTGGTCAGAAAGCAACCTGCCTCTGGGGAAGACTCACATGGGAATGCTTTGGGGATCCCCGTTTGGAAGGGAGCTTGGTGGGGATCTGGTCCACCTCGTGCCTAAGCGGGATTGCCCACGTCACCAGTGGGCATCCAGCTCTTTTGTGAGGACTTCTGAGGCCTAGGAGCCCACCATTCCCCAAGAGTCTTTGCCCAGTGCTTCTCATATGTTATCCCTAAAGAACAAAGTCAGCCGTAGAGTGCTGGCTCTCGCAGTTGTCTTGGACAGCTCCTACCCTGAGAAAGGTTTCTAGCAGGTAGGGCTGGTCAGTAAGGTCCTCCTCCACTCCTCAGGAAGTGGTCAAGGCAGGGGGAAGGAGGGAAGGCCACCCGGCTGAAAGATGCAGACCTGGCTGCAGGGTTTTTCTGAGACATCTCAAATGAGCCACGAAGAGACGGCCTGATGCTTAGTATCCCTGTGGGGAACTGGGAAAGAGTGGAAGGTGATCCTAAGATCAGTGATGCAGGGCTGGAAGGGACCTTTGAACTCATCTAGTCCAATCCCTTCATTTTACAGATGAGGGGACTGAGGCCCAGAAAGATTGTGTCCTTTTTTTTTTTTTTTTTTTTTTTTGGTGAGGCAATTGGGGTTAAGTGACTTGCCCAGGGTCACACAGCTAGTAATTGTTAAGTGTCTGAGGCCAGATTTGAACTCAGTTCCTTCTGACTCCAGGGCCGGTGCTCTATCCACTGCGCCACCTAGCTGCCCCAAGATTGTGTCTTTAAGTGTTACAAAGTCATTAAGGATCTGAGGCAGGATTCAAACTCAGGTCTTCCCAATTCCAAACCCAGTGCTCAGTCTACTATAACACCTTATAAAGCACAATGCTTGGCACATGGCACATAAGCATCTTACTGACTGACAATAAGGAAGAAGGACCTCTGGGAGCACTGGTGAACCATAGCCCTTCCCTTAACTATGACTACTTTCTGCCTCTCCACTCTGCTATTCAGCAGAGAGGAAGGGAAGATGGGTAAATATTGATGAAAGGTGAGGGGAATAAGAAGCCAGAAGAGTTGGGACAAAAGGGCAGACAGCACCTGGGAATCGAGGCATCTTGTCCCCCTCCATTTCATCATCTTTTTTTTTTTTTTGGTGAGGCAATTGGGGTTAAGTGACTTGCCCAGGGTCACACAGTGTCAAGTGTCTGAGGCTGGATTTGAACCCAGGTCCGCGTGACTCCAGGGCTGGTGCTCTATCCACTGCGCCACCCAGCTGCCCCTCATCATCTTTTTTTCATATGAACTGCCATCTAGCCCCATCTGATATATTTTTTTGGTGCCCCATCTGAAATTTAGTGTTGAAGTTGATTTTTTGAGCCTAAGTGTAAGACTTTATATTTATGCCCATTGAGTTCATCTAACAAAAGATGATGATCCAAAACCTTTTTGAATCCTGACTTGTCATTCAGAGTTCAGATTCATGTCATCTGCAACTCTGATAAGTGTTGCCTTTGTTCAGGCCATTAGAAGTAAATCCTTGCCAGTTGAGATCTCTGATGCACTCCATTGTAGACCTTTCAAGCTGACTAATCCTTAACACCTAACCATTTGTCCAGCTCTAATCTTCCTATTCTCTAGCTCACATTCCCTTTTCACTTGAGAAAACATTGAGAGACTTTATCTTATCAACACTTTGCTAAAATCTATAGCTACCGTATCCACTTGGACTACCAGTTATAAAGCCCTGGCAAAGGAAGGAAATAAGGTTAATCTGGTATGACCAAATCTTGACAAAGCTATGCTAGCTCCTTGTGATAACTGCTTCCTTTTTGAAAGAGATATTCACTAGCCACACATGATTGAATTCCACCTTTTAGTGTCGATCAAAGTCAAGTTCATTGGCCTGTTTGCAGAGATGACTTTCTTTCTTTCTTTGGAGAATCTAGACATTTGCTCTTTTCCCTTCCTGGGGCTGAGTTTGGAAACTACTAATCTGATTTGACTGGAATGTATAGTGCTTGAAGGGGAAAGATGTAAGATTTGATGAGTAGGTCCACACCAAATGGTACAGAAGCATAAAGGCTAGACCGAGAGAAGTGTGCTTTACCCTAAAGGCAATTGAGAATCACTGAAGATACAACCTGGACCTTGGCAAATGTATGAAATTTAAAAATAAAATATTTTTAGTGCTTCTAGCCTCCTTGCTCTATGTCTTTTCTCTACTTCTAGGGATTAACACAGTGCCTGGCACATAGTGGAGTCTTTAATGTTTGAGGTAGCTGGGTGGCTTAGTGGATAGACTGCCTGGCCTGGAGTTTGCCTGATCCGCTGCAGAAGGAGATGGCAAACCACTCCAGTATCTTTGCCAAGAAAACTCCATGGGGGTCACAAAGAGTAGGACATTACTGAACAACAATAATAAATCCTTGTGGAGTTGCTGAATTGACTTGACCCCCTTGGGGACCTGACTTCAGATGCTATCCTCAGATACTTGCTATATGTGTGACCCTTGATAAATCTGTTTTAGCCTCAGTTTCCTTACCTATAAAATGGGAACAATAATAGTACCCATCTCTGTGAGGATAAAATAAGATAGATGGTGTAGTCGTTTTTCGAAAAGTTGCTATAGAAATGTTGACTGCCATCATCGCCTCCACCTTCTCCTCTTAATTATCATCTCAACGTCCTCACCCAAAGTAAATCCCTCTTTTTTTTTCAGTTCCCCAAGTTTTATTGCAATACTGTGAGTGACCACAGGGAGAGAACCAGAATATTGGAAAGGTATCTCTCCAGAAAATCCCACTCTTAAGAAAAGGTCTGATAATGGTCATTTATACATCAGTGGGGACACAATATGCCACCTTCTTTCTCAATTCATCAACAAGAATTTATTAAGCGCTTACCATGTGGCAGGCATTGTGCCAAGTGCTGAGGATATGTAGGAAGGCAAAATATGCTGCCCCTGCCCTCCAAGAGCCCTAGGCACTTCCGTAAGCCTTTAAGTTGCAGAGAAGGTGCCCACCCACATTTGGTACCGGAGATTTCTGTCACATCACTAGTCCTGGCTGTATTCCTACTATCGCCAGCAGGTGGCGCCAGAGACTAGAAGAAAGGGGTCTCCAGCCACCCTCTGGTGCTGAACCCACCAAGGCTGGATAATCACTTTTTGAATCAGGGTGAATTTCTTTTAATTTAAGCCTAGGATGACAAATCATTGGGTTAACCCTGCCAAGCTTTGAGCTTGCGTTTGGCTTAGGAACATTATTATTATTATCATTAGCTTTATTATTCCATTCACACCAAGGAGAGTTCCGTCCCAACAGCTCGAGAGGCAGGCGGCCAAAGGTCCGAGGCCAGTTCAGGTCAGCCTCGAGGGCTGGCTCCAGCTCCAAGAGATGTCATTCTGCAACCGCTTCTTCTGCATGCCCTTCCACAGAAAGCTTCCTGAAGAGCCTCCAGTGATGGCCACTGGCTGACAAGTCCGTTGGTCAGTTGGGAAGCATTTCTGAAGCACTCACCACTATTCCAAGTATCCGGGATACAAAGAAAGATGTAAAACAGTTCCTGTCCTCAGGGAGCTTACATTCTAACGGAGGAGACAAAATGCAAACAACTCTGTACAACCAAGATATATTCAGGGTCAATGGGGGGATCGTCTCCTGTTGAAGGTGGGACTTGAGCTGAGTCTTGTGAAAACCAGGACAGGAAGCCAAGAGTTGGGGGGGGGGAGGAAGAGTACTCTAGGCTTGGGGGAGAGACTGGGAAAAAGTCAGGAGTCAGCAGATGGAGGGTCTCGCTTTCGGTTCAATAAGAAGACTGGATTGTGGGCTATGCAGTAAGGCGTTAGAAGACTTGAAAAGGCAGGAACGGCCCAGATTGTAAATGATTTTAAATTTGATCTTGGATGTAACAGCGAGTCAATGGAATTTACTGAGAGGGAAATGACACGGTCAGACTTGCATTTGGAAGATGATCTTAGCAACTGAGTGGAGGATGGGTTGGAATGGGGAGAGACTTGAGGGAAGGGAGACCAACCAACAGGCTGTTGCAATAATTCAGGCATGAGGTAATAAGGGCCTAGACAGGCCAGTGGTTTGGCAAGTGGAGGGCTAAGGACCAGGACGAATGACTATCCTGATTAAAGATGGAACAGAAGAACAAAGTCCAGCCGGGGATCCCAGAGAAGGGCAGGTTCCTTCCCATTTTGCTCATCCCTCTCAGAACAGTGATACCTCCCCTTTCTTTGCTGCTTTAGTCTTTACTAACCAATTTCCTCCCAAAAGCCCTGGAAAGGAAATGGGGCAGAGATGAATATTCCTGTTTTAGAGATGAGCATGCACTGAGACTCATATAATGTACCACCATTTGTGCATTGGTGAGATGTTCTTGCCTCCCTGCCTAAAGGAAATGTGTCTGCAGTAGTCGGATGGCTTCTACAGAAGCCACATTCTCTCTCCCTCCCTCCCTCCCTCCCTCCCTCCCTCCCTCTCTCTCTCTCTCTCTCTCTCTCTCTCTCTCTCTCTCTCTCTCTCTCTCCCTCCCTTCCTCCCTCCCCCTCTCTCTTTCTCTCTCTCTCTCCCTCTTTCTCTCTCTCCCTCTCCTCTCTCTTTCCCCCTGCCCCATGCCTCTTTTCCCTCTCTCCTCTCTTTTCCTCTTTCTTTTTCTCTCCTCTCTCCCTCCTCTCTTATCTCTCTTCTCCTCCTCTCTCTTCTCCCCTTCTCTACTTCTCCCCTCTCATTTCCACCTTCCCCTCTCTCCTCTTCCCCCTTCTCTCCATCCCTATCTCCTCTGCCTCCTCTCCTCTTTCTTCTCTTTCTCTTTTCTTCTTCTCTCTCTGTTTCTCTGTCTTTCTCCTGTCTCTGTCTCTCTCTCCTCTTCACTCCCTCATGTTCTTCCATCAGACCACCTTTAAAAGATGCCCGGTGGGATAGGGGTCTTTGACTAGAGTGGGTGAGATTAGAGGAATAAGTGAGCATAAGGTGTGGATAAAATATGCCAGCACCCATCAGGGAACATTTCCTTTGGCTCTTCCTGAAGAGGAAGTGGGCCAGTCTGTCATTGGGGTTGATCAGGCTGAGGCATCCTTTTTTCAGGGATGCCATTGAGAGGAATTTTTATTTTGGGAAAAATGTGGGATAGCTAAAGCACCTTCTTTTTCTTGATATTTTCTCACCCTGCCTCCAGATTCATCAATTTATCTGCTGTTGATCAGCAAGTGTTTATTAGGCATATAGTGACAGGCCCTTACCCATCCTGTCTCTGATGGGAAGGGGAAGGGCAAGGGCCAATGGGAATGTTCTTTTAGGCTATTGTTAGGGTTCAATTGGTGGCCAGGATCAGTGGCCAGAATGTATGTAGTTTAAGGGTTAGTTCATGTCTACTTTAGGAATCAGTCTGTGGCCAGGTTAAAGGTCAGTCTTTATTAGTCTTAGGAGCCAGTTTGTGGCTAGAGTTAAATTCGTGGCCATTCTATGGTCAAAGTTAGAGGTCAGTCGGTATTTGGATTAGGGGACGGTCCGTAAGGAAAGCCGAGCACTGCAGAATTGACGGTCACATGGTGTGCTGGAGAAGACTTTTGAGAGTCCCTTGGACAGCAAGGAGACCAAAACAGCCAACACTTAGAGACACGAATTCAGGCCATTCACTGGATGGTCAAAGACTGAAGCTGGAGCTTAAGTACTCTGGCCACACGATGGGAAGGCAGAAGTCGCTGGGAAAGATAGAAAGCAAAAGGAAAAGGGGACGGCGGAGGATGAGACAGAGAGATAATGACGTGGAAGCAATGAACATGAACTTGGACAGACTCTGAGAGATAGTGGAGGACCCAAGGGCCTGGTGTGCTCTGGTCCGTGGGGTCATAAAGAGTTGGATATAACTGAACAATAGTTCTGGGTTAGATGTCAGTTTGCGTCTGAGTTAGGGGTCAGTCTGTGGTTAGGGTTGGAGATCAGCCTGTGGCCAAAACGAGTGGCTATTCTTTTTTTTTCAGGGCAATGAGGGTTAAGTGACTTGCCCAGGGTCACACAGCTAGTAAGTGTCAAGTGTCTGAGGCCAGATTTGAACTCAGGTCCTCTTGAATCCAGAGCCGGTGCTTTACCACTGTGCCATCTAGCTACCCCCATGAGTGGCTATTCTATGACCATCATTACAGGTCCGTCTATGTTTGGGTCAGGAGTCATGATGTGGCCAGGGCTAGAGGTGAGTCTTGGTCTGGAATAGGGACCAGTCAATGGGCAGGGTGGGAGTCACTCTACCACATGGGTTGGGGGTTACTCTGTGTTAGGGAAGAATGAAAGCAGCTGAATCCACATGTGGGTCTATTTAAGCTTTAATTGCTGAGAAAGCTGGGCAACTAGGTGGTGAAGTGAATAGAGCACTGGGGCTGGAGTCAGGAAGCCTCCTCTTCGTGAGTTCAAATCAAGCCTCAGACACTTACTTGCAGGGTGAGCCTGGGCAAGTCACTTCACCCTGTTTGCCTCAGTTTCCTCATCTATAAAAAGAGCTGGAGAAGGAAATGGCAAACCACTCCAGTATCTGTCAAGAAAACCCCACATGGGGTCATGGAGAGTTGGACATGACTGAAATAAATCGACAGCAGAACAGGAAAACCAAACAGGAAACTTTCCGCTGGAGAGGGAGCTGAGTAGAAGCCGACCAAAGCCTTCCATAACCCGGCTCTCATGCCCAACCTTGCCGGTGCTCTCCCACATGACTCCTCTAGTCTGGTCAGACTTTTCACTCACACCCCAATGGCTACCCTTTCCTTTTACTTCAGCTCATGCTAGTCTTCCTGACTGGAACAATTAAAAAAGAGAGAGTTGGATAATGGTTTGTCTCTGGATTGTTTCTTTCTGGATTTCAGAGGCAGCATGATAGAATATATAGAACACTGGACTTGGAATCAGGAATACTTGGGTTTGAATTCTACCTCAGACACTTCATGGCTGTGACTTTTGCCTGGTCACCTAACTTCTCTGTGCCTCAGTTTCCACGTCTGTAAAATGAAGGGGTTGGATTGGATGACCTATGAAATCCCTTCCACGTCTAAATCTATGATCCGCCGATAAAGAGCTAAGTTCTGCAGAATGCTTTACACACATTATTCCATTTGGTTGGTTTTCCTTCCTTTTCTCCTAACCCAAATGCCACTTCCTCCGAGAAGCCCACTCTTGTCTATTCCAGCCTTTGCTGAGTTTCCCCTCCTTTGAGCTGATAATAGTTAGCATTTGTGTACCGCTTTGTATCTGTGATCTCATTGAGTCCCTACGACAATCCTGTGAGGTAGGTGCTATTATTACTCCCATTTTATAGATGAGCAAACTGAGGCTGAGAGATCACAATCATAAAAACATTAAGGTTAAAAGTGATTTTCTCAAAACCCCCTCTGTTAGGGAAGCAGCACAAATAACATCATCCCTGTGTCACAGACAAGGAAACCGAGCCTCAGAGAACAGAAACAATTTGGCCAAGATCATAGTGCCAGAGACAGAATTTGAACCCAGATCTCTTGTCTCCAATTCAAGACCAACACCCTTTCCACTACAGCATTTCCACAGTTCTGTTCACCCCACGTAATCTACCCTTTGGCGATATAGTTTTGTGTTTTCTCCTGTTTCTCACATATTGGCTCTATCACTGGAGTGAGGCCTGACTTCTTATCTCCAAAGTTAGACCCAGGACTGAAATCACATCCCAAGTCTGGACCTGCAACAGCCATTTATCAGATGACAGGATTTGAGTCTGGAAAGGACCATAGTGACCACTTAATTCAGCCCCCTTTTTACAGAGAAGAAAATTGATGCTAAGGGCCCCTAGCTGGTGATATGCCAAGCTGGGAATGCCGTCCAGGTCACCCAATCTGAGCCACTGCTAGCAATCTCTACCCCTGGGGCAAGCAGCATGAACTTTGATCTCCAATCAGCTTTGTAGAATGGCATGTCCAATAGGTGCAGCCAAGGTTGGGGGAAAGAGGTTTTGCTGACCATCTTGTTGACTTGAATTGAAGCAGTCAGGGATCCTTTCCTGTGGATTCATCACTGTCAGTGGGTGGTAGGGAAGGATCCTGGAGGCCAGGTATCCCTGGGGGCAAAGTAGTCAGCCCCACATTGGGGTCCCTCTTGTTCATGGGATCATCCTTTGGTGATCTGGGTGGGGAGGCTACATGGCCTGCCTGGGGCTCTTCTTTGCACTAATTGGGACCTCCAGGCATCCCCTTTTGCCCATCAGGAGGGGCTCTTGTTCTTGCTAGATGCTTTCCTCTCTTCCTCCTGATACCGACAACTTGTCCCGTAGACTAGCCCTTCTCTAAATAGTGAGAGCAATGACAGTGATGGCTAGCATTCACACCAGAGCCTTAAAGTTTATAAAGCACTTTACATGTGTTAGCTCATTTGATCCTCACAACAGCTCTCTGAGGGAACTGAGGCTGAGAAATGTTAAGTGATTTACCCAGAAAGTCCGGCAGCCATCGAGCGTCTGAGGCAGAATTTGGACTCAAATCTTCTTGACCCCCCAAGTCCAGCACTCTATCCCCTGTGACACCTTAACTGGGGTGATGGTGGTGGTGGTTTGTGAATTCATTTTCTGAAAATATTTTGAGCTACCTGTGAGAAGGTATAGCCAGGCTGGCATTATCTGAATGAATGAATGAATGAAACAGCATTTATTTAGTGCTTACTGTGTATCAGGCACTGAGGGAAGAGCAGGAGGCATGAGTACAAAAAAGGTGAGATAGTTCTTGCCCTCAAGGAGTTTACCATCTAAAAGAGAAACACAAGACACATGGGGAATGGTGTCTAGGGCTTTTGTCTGGCCAGTCACAGTGAAAGTCAGTGGAGTCTTTTTGATTTGATTGCTCCATCCTTCCCTAGAATAGCAGTGCTGACCCAATTGCTGTTTCTAGAGTAAGAGGTGGAAAGAGGGTGGGACTTCGGGTAAAGGAGGAGGACAAGGCACTTCTGAAGTGTTGGGGAGATGGCTGGAGTGTGAATATAGACTCGAGGGAATGGGATGCCCTGGTTGAGTACTAAGAATTAACTGAAGAATCCACCCACATGGGAAGATATGACTTGGATGAACTCATCCCGGTATCTGAAAATAGATCTAGAAGACATCCTAGAAGTCGCCTAATCCAATGCTTTTATTTTTTATAGTCGAGGAAACTGAGGCATAGACTCCAGAGCTGGGATTCAAACCCAGGTCCTCTGTCTACTAAGCCAACATTCTTTTAACTTCACCGTGCTGCCTCAGGGTGTAGGGGTAGTGGTCAAGGTGCTGGTGAGGGGGCCTCTGCCCAATGGGAAACAGGCAGGACATCACTCCCCTTCTTTGAGCCTCAGTTTCCTCATTTGTCATCTTGTCACTAACCACCCTTACTCAGCTGCCTGCAAGCTCTGGCGTGATGATGAATGCAAACCTCAAAGCACCAGGATTCCTCGCCAGCTATTATTCTGACATCTACAGGGACACAGATGAGTCTTTGCCCGGGAGGTCTGAAGGGGAGATTGGGATCCAGGTCCCATTATGGTTTTAAACTGGGGCTGGCAGCCGAGAACCCAGCCACAGAAAGGAAACTCTACGATGTTGTTGTTATGAACCGAAATGCTGTTTGAATTGGAAGTCACCCGGGGACATTGACTAACGGGGCTGACGCTGGCGCCAAGTGGAAAAATGTTGTTTGGTGATGGGACTGGCATTTCTGTCTCACTGCAGTATTTTCCTGGGTGGCATGGTCCTTTGGATAAAAATAACGCATGGTGTCACTCTTTGGGATTGAGAAAAAGAACATCCCTGAGGAGAGTTCAGGACAATATTCACACCTTCTGCTTTCCAGTTAAATTCCACATCAGTGTTCAGAGTTGTAACTAGGGACTCTGGCACCTAGGACTAATGTGGTTGTTGGGGACGGTTGGTACAAGAACCAGTCATGGTCTGCAGGATGACTTTCTCCTTGTTCTGGGCCTGCCTGGGACTTGTGCTGACCCTTTCCTTTAAGTAAACATGGTGTGGAGAAGGATATCTTCTGACCCAGAACCCCTGGACCCTGTCCCTAGAAGTTCACGGCCCCTTTCCATGGGCATATCATCATCTGACACTGACTTCCCAGGACATGGCTTTTTCTTGGCCACCTCTTTGCATGGGGTCATGCCTGGTCTGTGGGAACAATATCTCTGTCGCTTCCTCCTCTTTGGCCACCTCCTTCATAGCTTCAGAGCATCCTCTCTAACCATATTGCCATGGATACCAGAGGTTACACTCTAGAGGAACTTCCTCTCTGGGTTCCAGTTCTCTTGATTGGTGGCTCTCTCTCCTAGATAACTATTTTCAGGACATGGTAGGTGATTATTTTCAGAGAAGCCCTTGCCATGCTTTACTTTATTCCCTCCTCTTGGTCTTACTAACTGTTTCACCCTTTCCTACCCTCTCCACATTCTGGAACCACAAACCATGATTCAATTAATTTGCCATTGTTCCTGGATGGGTCATGCCAATCTGCTCCCCTGTGGCACCACTCACCATCCCTTTAACTTTCTGGATCAAAGGATTTCTCTCTGGCTATCACTTTTCTGCATGTGTTGTTTTCCCCATTAGAATATAAGCTCCTTGAGGCCAAGATGTTTATGTTTATATTTCCAGATCTTAGGCTTGTGCTTGGCATATCGTAAGCCCTTAATAAATGATTTCTCATTCATTCAATCATTCATTCAAAGACCTCCTATTTGGCTACTCCTTATCCAGGACCTGACCCATTGGAAAACCTGAAGTCTCTCTCCCCTGACCTGGAATGAAGCCCACAGAAATATAATCCCTCCTTGGAAAAGTGAGACCCCAGAACAGTTCCCCTGTGCATGTGGAAAATAGTTTGGAGGATGACTTCATCCCCTGCTTATCTCTGGGCCATGGAAGAGATGTAATGATCCTGATCCCAGAGCTGTGCCTGGCGTGGAGGGGCAGCATCTCCTTAGGTACCCATGCTGTTGTTCAGTTGTTTCAGTCATGTAGGACTCTATGTGACCCTATTAGGTGCCTTCTTGGCAGAGATCCTAGAATGGTTTGACATTTCCTCATCCAGTTCATTTTACAGATGAGAAAACTGAAGCAAACAGGGTGGAGTGACTTTCTCAGGGTCACAGAGATAGTGTCTGAGGCTGGATTTGAACTCAGGGAGATGAGTTTTCCTGACTTCAAGCTCAACACTCACCCAGCTTTTCAGGTGCCCATACCTGTTTCCTTTCCCTAGACCTGAGATCTAGAGTCTCCTCCTTCTCTTCTCTTAGAGATATGGAGATAGTGTGACAGCAGTAGATAAGTATATGTGACTTGGAGTCAGAAAGAATTGAGTTCAAATCCCAACCGGACACTTCTTAGCTGTGTGACCCTGAGCAAGACCTCTCTGTGCCCGTTGCCTCATCTGTAAATTATGGGGTTGGCCTACATGACCTTGCTCTAAGTCTATGATTCTCTGATCCTGCCCTGGGCGGAGGACTGTGCCCCAGGAGTGGGTCCCAACCTCGTTCTGTTTCTGCTAGATGACCTCCTTTCCTATTTCTGTGCCTCCACCCCAGGCTCAGACATCTCCTCCCTGGCCTCACTGCCGACTGAGAGGCTTTTTCTATTTCTTCCAGATCTCACCCAAGTGCCGCCTCCTCCAGGCAGCTTTCTCTGGGACACAGTGGCACACACCTCAGCTACCTCATCTTCATGGCTGCTTTGTGAAGGAGGCTGTCACCACTGTTCTTGGAGCATTTAAGAGACTCAGTCAAAGTCTGATCCAATGTGCCATCTATCATCCATGAGCCCACAAGCATCGATGAAGCATTTCCTGGGTGCTTGGCTCTGCTCTAGGCTCTGGGGCTATAGAGACATCCCTTCTCTCCAGGACCTGAGTGATAAGGATAAAAACGAGATCTAAATAAAGTGCTCTGATGTCATATTGGGAGCACTTTCTGTTGGAGAGACCCATTGTTCTAGAGTAGTTCTTAATCTAGACTCTACTGAGCCCTTGAAGATCTGGGAGTCATTTCAGGGGGCTGGGAACTTTTTCTTTATCATGTGGAAAATTGCATTTCAGTATAATTGGTTTCCTTCCAAAGCTTACTCAGTTTATTTTATGCATTTACAAACATTATTCTGAGGGG
This sequence comes from Dromiciops gliroides, assembly GCF_019393635.1. NCBI lineage: Eukaryota > Metazoa > Chordata > Mammalia > Microbiotheria > Microbiotheriidae > Dromiciops > Dromiciops gliroides. The sequence continues at coordinate 674,527,594 of NC_057862.1, read as the reverse complement.
GCAGCTAGGTGGCGCAGTGCATAAAGCACCAGCCCTGGATTCAGGAGGACCTGAGTTCAAATCCAGCTTCAGACCCTTGGCACTTACTAGTTGTGTGACCCTGGGCAAGTCACTTGACCCTCATTACCCCACAAAAATCAATGAATAAAAACATTATTCTGAGAAGGGGTCCATGACACTTGAAAGGTTAAAAACTCCTGGTGCAGAGTCAGGGTCAAGTCCTGCTCCCTGCATTTACCAGCCCTTAAACTCTCCAAGGGGCAGCTGTAGAATAAAAATAAGAACCCCTGACCTACCTCCCTGGCCTCTGGGAAGAGATCACTGAGAACAGTTTGAACCAATCATTCATACAGGAAAAATCAAGTGGATGAAGAAGGCCTATGATATGTACTTAGACCTGTAGAGGTCATCCGTCAATACACAGACATCTACATAGCTATGTATCTAATACATATGGTGCTTTAAGGTTTGCTGATAATAATAACTAACATTTCTAAAGCACTGAAAGGTTTTCAAAGTGCTTTACAGGTGTAATCTCATTTGATCTTCACAACAACCCTGTGAGATATATCCTATTGTATTCCCATTTCAGAGATGAGGAGACTAAAACAGACAGAGGTTAAATGACTTGCCTAAGGTAACACAGTTAGTAAGTGTCCGTGGCCACATTTGAATTCAGCTCTTCCTGACTCCAGGCCCGGTGCTCTATCCACTGTGCTACTAGCCGTCTCAACTTAATCCTTAACTTCTCAACTTAACCAACAAAGTTACCAGGAGGTAGATCCAATTATTATTCCCATTTTATAGACGTTAAAGAAACTGAGGAAGAGAAGAGTTAAGGCACTTGCCCAAGGTTGCAAAGTTAATACCCAAGGCAAGATGGACAATAGTTGGGGTCAGCAATTTGGAATTGTACCCAAAGGGCAAAAACCCCGTTTATACCCTTTACCTCAATATCATTACTAGGTCTGTATCCCAAAGAGATACACAATAACGGAAATATTCTATGATGATTAACTTAGCTATTCTCGGCAATACAATGATCCAAGACAATTCTGAAGGACTTAGGATGAAAAATGTGATCCATCCCCAGAGAAAGAATTGATGAAGGCTGAATGCAGATCAAAGCACATTTTTAACTTTATTCTTTCTTTTTTATGGTCTGTGTTTTCTTTTGCAACATGGCCAATATGGAAATACATTTGCATGGCTTTACATAAATAATCTATATCAAATTGCTTCTCTTCTCAAGGGAAAGGAAGGGAAGAAGGGAGACAGAGAATTTGGAACTCAATATAAAAAACCCAAATGTTTAAAAAAATTTTAAAAAGATTTTACATGTAATTGAGAAAAATAACAAAGAATGGGGCTCAAAAATGAAAAGGAGGAGAAAAAGGTGCTTGATGGCTTTTGAAAAATTGCTGAGTTCTTTTACTGAACCCCAAGTTTCTCCCTTATATAAAGCTCAAATTAATTTTTTCCTTTTTTTTTTTTTTTTGCAGGTCAATGAGGGTTAAGTGCCTTGCCCAGGGTCACACAGCTAGTAAGTGTCAAGGGTCTGAGGTCACATTTGAACTCAGGTCCTCCTGAATCCAGGGCTGGTGCTTTATCCATTGTGCCACCTAGCTGGCCCTCAAATTTCTTTCTTTTTTTTTGGTGAGGCAACTGGGGTTAAGTGACTTGCCTAGGGTCACACAGCCTCAAATTTCTAATACTAATACCCTATTGGTATCATTGTATGATTTTGAGTAAAGGAACACCTCTTTTCCCCCTGGATAACTGAAAATGAGTGTTGCCCAGCAAATGACAGAGAGAGGTGCATGATGGGTGTGGGTGCTCTGTAGCATATAATCAGTGGGGGATTCTCAAGAAGGACAGGAGTAAAGGGTGTCATAAAGAGCATGCATGAGACAAAAAGAACTCAAATTGTTCACAAAGCAAGAGCAAGGGATAATCAGCATACAGCCTGAAGGTTCATTGGTAGCCTTTCCATCTTTTTTTTTTTTTTTGTGGGGCAATGAGGGTTAAGTGACTTGCCCAGGGTCACATAGCTAGTAAATGTCAAGTGTCTGGGGCCAGATTTGAACTCAGGTCCTCCTGAATCCAGGGCTGGTGCTCTATCCATGCCCCTTTCCATGACATCTTAGGTCTTTTCCAGTTCTGAATCCCTGACCCCACAGTCAAACCTTCAGTCATGGGGGTGGGGAAAGTCACTGACTTCAAAGACAGCCCATTCCACTTTGGGGGAGCCCTCATTGTTAGGAATTTCCCTCATATCAAGCTCTAATCCACTGCTCCACCTAGCTGCCCCTACCAATGTTCTCTTAATGCCTCCATTGGACGGTCTTTTCTCAGCCCTTCCACTCTTGTTTTTTATGACATTACCCTGCAATTCTCTTCATACTAATCTCATCATTCCTCCTATCTCTTTTCCTGACTCATCATTTACACCACACCCCTTTATTGTGGGTGTTTCCCAAGTTCTTTTCTGGGCTCTTTTGGTTTTCTTCCTCCATCCTTTGGGTAACCTTATTAACTCCTTTGGGTTTAATGTTAATCTTTATGCAGATGACTCAAAGATCTATATGTCTAACTCTACCTCCCCACTTTGCTTCAGTCCAAATTTGTTGTTATTATTCAATCATTTCAGTCACATCTTACTCTTCATGATCCCATTTGGGGTTTTCTTGGCCAAGACACTAGAGCGATTTGTTATTTCCTTCTCCTGTGAATTTTACAGATGAGCAACTTAGGCAAATAGAGTTAAGCGACTTGCTCAGGATCACACAGCTAGTAGGTATCTGAGGCTGGATTTGAACTCAGGTCCTCCTGACTCCAAGGTGTTTACATATTGTATCCCCCTTATAGAATATAAACTCTTTGAGGGAAGGGATTGTTTTTGCTTTGATCTGTTTCCCCAGCACTTAGCATAGTACCTGGTACATGGTGGGGACTTAATAAAAATTATAAATATATTTTTTATATTATACATGTATATCTATATTTCTAGGCAACTAGGTAGAATAGTGCACAGAGCTCTGGGCTTGGAGTCAGGAACAGTCCTCTTCCTGAGTTCAAATAGAGCCTCTGCCTCAGTTTCCTCATCTGTAAAATGAGGTGGAGAAAGAAATGGCGAACCACTCTGTTTTTTTTTTTTTTGTGTGTGTGTGTTGTTGTTTTTTTTTAGTGAGGCAATTGGGGTTAAGTGACTTGCCCAGGGTCACACAGCTAGTAAGTGTTAAGTGTCTGAGGCCGGATTTGAACTCAGGTACTCCTGACTCCAGGGCCGGTGCTCTATCCACTGTGCCACCTAGCTGCCCCGGCAAACCACTCTGGTATCTTTGCCAAGAAAACCCCAAAGGGGGTCACGAAGAGTCAACATGACTGAAAAATTACTTAACAACAAAAATATGTATTTATGCACATAAATATAAATAAATATATTTAATTTTTACAAAAAGCTTGTTGGAAAGAGTGGATTAGTTTCTACTCTCTTCTCTAATACTGAAGAGTGCCTTCTGAGGACACAGTCCATGGTTGGCTGAAGAGGCATAGAGGAATATGAAAAATTCTGGAAGCTGAGCCATCAGAGGAATGCTGATGTCCAAGATGAACATTGTATCAAGTTTTCCAAGGGACTCTTCCTGCCCTTTCATAGAAATATGAAAACTCCTGTCCCAAGTGACCATATTCAGCCAAGTGCATCTCTCCAGAAAATGGCAAGGTGTGTTAAGGGTCTGGTTGCAGCTGTTAGTCTTGTCTTATCTTTGAAAAGGCTGTGGTTAATTCCATTAAAACAATATCACAGTTAAAAAAAATCCCACCATGAAATCTCGTGCTGACTGAGTCAGCCTGGGTTGGGCTGATGACTCTGCCTTGGGACAGTGAATTCTTGGCCAAGACCCAGGTTGCATAATCAACAATCTGAGGGTCTCTTTGCCTTCCCATGCAGGGCTTTAAGCTGCATCCCGAGGGACTGAGTTTGGACAGGAGGCAAGAATTTCCTGAGAGAGACTTGTATATGGAAATGGAGGCTAGTGGTGAAATAGCGTTCACTTTTCCCCAAGAGTGGAGATGGGCTTTCATTCACACTTGGAAATCATAATAACAGGAGGGGACACATATAGTGCTCTATGGTTTTAAAATGCTGTATGTCTGTTACCTGATTAGTTCTTCACAATGAATGTGGGGTGGGGGCTATTGTTATTATTCCTATTTTCAGATGGAGAAACTGAGTCTGAAAGAGGTGAAATGATTTTGGATCAGAGGATCATAGATTTAGAGCAGGAAAGGGCTTTAGGGGTCATTGAGTTTGACCTCTACAATCTGTGGTTGGAGGCAAAATTCAAACTCGGGTCTTTCTGACACCAAGTTCCCCATTCTCTGCATCGTGTTGCCTCTGGCCCAGGAGTTAGGGGATATGGCGTCTAGGCTTGGCTCTGCCATTAATTTGCTGTGTGTCCTTGGGCACTTCCTTAACCTCTCTAGACTTGTTCTGTCCTGTGTAAAATGGAGATGATGATACTCCTTGGCTCACAGAGGTTGTAGAATCCTTGACTTGGATGGAATCTTGGAGGTCACCCATCCAGCCCCTTCTCACTTAAGCTATGAACCCCTTCTATGACATGGTCAATGAATGAGTGGTCAACCAGCCTCTGCTTGATGGCTGCCAGCACGCTATCTCCTGAGGAGGTCCAATCCACATTGGGACAGCTCTAATGGTTGGGAATCACTTGGCTCTACTAACCCTTCCTCTCTGCAGCTTCCATTCATTCCTCCCTGGCCCTTCTCCGGAGGGACAAAGACTAAAGTAAGATATATCTTCCAGATGATGGCCAGGATGGACAAAGACTCGAAGCCAGCCAGCTCTTTGAGAGCAGGAACCGAAGGATCTGATTATTTTGTCCTGCCTTTCTTTGGACCCCAGGGCTAGGTCTAGTGGAGGCACATAATAAATGCTTATTGACTGATTGACCGATAACATCCATATCTTTCCTTTCCCTTCCCCATTAAATTGTGCAAGGGATATAGAGACAGAAGTCCTGAGTTTGAACACGGGCCCTGCCACTAATGACCTGTGTGATCCTGGATAAATAAATCACTTAATAATCATGATGATGCCAGCTCATATTTATATGACCTTTAAGGATATTATATATGTGTTACCTCATTTCATCCTTACTACAACTCTAGCAGGTAAGAGTCATTATTATCTCCATTTTACAGATGAGGGAACTGAGGCAAACAGAGGTGTCAGAGATGGGACTTGAACCCAGGACATCTGACTCTAGAGTGTATACTCTTTTTGTTTTTTGGTGGGGCAATGGGGGTTAAGTGACTTGCCCAGGGTCACACAGCCAGCAAGTGTCAAGTGTCTGAGGCCAGATCTGAACTCAGGTACTCCTGAATCCAGGGCTAGCGCTCCATCCACTGCGCCACCCAGCTGCCCCGTAGAGTGTATACTCTTTTCACAATATCATACTACCGACTTCTTTTCCTTGAGCTATTTGAAATTAGCATTCTTAATTTATGGAATAAAACAAACATTTCCATAACATAGTTCAATAAAAGATGATTGTACATGAAACTGATCTATCTATCTATCTATCTATCTATCTATCTATCTATCTATCTATCTATCTATCTATTTATATCTATCCTGATTCTGCTCATTTCAGTTTGCATCAGTTAATATAATTCATGCCATAGTTATCTGTTTTCTTTGAAATTAGCATTCTTAATTTATGGAATAAAACAAACATTTCCATAACATAGTTCAATAAAAGATGATTGTACATGAAACTGATCTATATCTATCTATCTATCTATCTATCTATCTATCTATCTATCTATCTATCTATCTATCTATCTATCTATCTATCTATCTATCTATCTATCTATATCTATCCTGATTCTGCTCATTTCAGTTTGCCTCAGTTAATATAATTCATGCCATAGTTATCTGTTTTCTTTGAAATTAGCATTCTTAATTTATGGAATAAGACAAACATTTCCATAACATAGTTCAATAAAAGATGATTGTACATGAAACCGATCTATCTATCTATCTATCTATCTATCTATCTATCTATCTATCTATCTATCTATCTATCTATCTATCTATATCTATCCTGATTCTGCTTATTTCAGTTTGCATCAGTTAATATAATTCATGCCATAGTTATCTGTTTTCTTTGAAATTAGCATTCTTAATTTATGGAATAAAACAAACATTTCCATAACATAGTTCAATAAAAGATGATTGTACATGAAACTGATCTATCTATCTATCTATCTATCTATCTATCTATCTATCTATCTATCTATCTATCTATCTATCTATCTATATCTATCTCCTGATTCTGCTTATCTCAGTTTGCCTCAGTTAATATAATTCATCCCATAGTTATCTGTTTTCTTTGAAATTAGCATTCTTAAAGGCTCACATATGCATCTGGCACCCATGAAGTTAGGAATAGTCATGAGGCCACTAGGGGGCACTGTAATGCACAGAGTGGCTGGGCAGGAAGACCAGAATTGAAATTTGGCTTCAGATACCTACTAGCTGCGTGCTCCTGGGCCAGTCACTTCAACTCTGCCTGCCTCAATTTCCTTCTTCGTAAAAAGAGGACAACAATAGCATTCACCTCCCAGGTTGGTTTTGGGGGAGCAAATGCAATGGTATTTGTAAAGGGCTTAGCCGAGTATTAGGCACATAGTATAATCAATGCTTGTTCCCTTCCTTTCTCTTTCTCCATCTGACTGTGCTCAGTATTTCCCTCTTTGCCCAGTTTTCTGTCATTTCCACTTCACCAACCAGTCCCTCCTTATTAATTAGAAATAAAACAAACATAAAATATTAGTTTCATTCACTGCTTTCGCTACCTTATGAGAGGTTAAATTGTCAGCAAAGCCAGAAAAGAATTCATCAGGTGCTCTGCTACCTGCAGATTCATTTCTCCAATGGGTTTTTTGGGGTTATATACATGTACACTATGCCCATATACGTAAATTATATACTATATACATACATATATGCAAAACTATACATGTATACTATACACATATACATAAATTATATACTATATACATACATATATGCAAAACTATACATGTATACTATACACATATACATAAATTATATACTATATAATACATATATGCAAAACTATACATGTATACTATACACATATACATAAATTATATACTATATACATACATATATGCAAAACTATACATGTATACTATACACATATACATAAATTATATACTATATACATACATATATGCAAAACTATACATGTATATATAATTCCAGGTAGGTTTGATAAATGCTATTAAGAAAACATAATCTATGTGCTCCACCTCACTCTTCCTTCCTCTACCCCCATGGCCAACCAGTTGCCAAGTCTTGTTGTTCCTGTCTCCACAACAATTTCATCATCTGCCCCCTTCTCTCTCCTCACCCAGCCACCACCATTGTTCTGTTCCTCGTAGCTTCTTTCCAGGACTGTTGCAGTTGCCCCCCAATAGGTTTCCCTTCCTCTAGTCTCTCCCTTCTCAAATCCATCCTTCACACAACTGCCAAAGTGTTGTCACTCCTCGCTTAATAAACTTCAGTGGCTCGAGATCAACCTGACTCCAATTTCCCTTTCCAGGCTTGCTACATATCACCCCCCTCCCCATACTCTACAGTCCAGTCAAAGTTGTCTGTTTACTCTCCTTCACACACAACACATCTTCTCTCATAGCTATGCCTTTGCACAAGCTGGCACAGGGAGCTTCTCCTAAAATCCCTGGTTTCTTCAAAACTTAGGCCAAGTGCTACCTTCTGTGTGAGGCTTTCCCTTAATTCCTCCAACAGCTAATGCCTCCCCCTACCCTGGAATCACCTGGGATTTGTTTTTATATAGCTTGAATCTACATATAGGTAGACATCAACTGATGAATCAGTAAACACTTATTAAGCATTTACTATGTGCTGGGCACTGTGTCTCCTTGAGGGAAGGAACAGTTTAATTTTTGTCTTTGTATCTCTAGCACTTAGTGGGCAGCTAGGTAGCCCAGTGGATAAAGCTTGGGCCTGGAGTCAGGAAGACCTGAGATCAAATCTGGTCTCAGACACTTCTTAGCTGTGTGACCCGGAGCAAGTCACGTAATTCTGTTTGCCTCACTTTCCTCATCTGTCAGATGAACTGCAGAAGGAAATAGCAAAGCGCTCCAGTATCTGTACCAAGAAAACCTCAAAGGAGTCACAAAGTGTCAGACATGACTAAAACGACTGAACAATAATAATCTCCAGCACCTAGCAACTATGCCTGGCAGAGTACCAGCTTCTTCATAGATTCTGGTTGATTGATAAGTTGGTTTATAATATATTCCTTTTTTTAGGGCAATAAGGGTTAAGTGACTTGCCCAGGGTCACATAGCTAGTATGTGTCAAGTGTCTGAGGTCAGATTTGAACTCAGGTCCTCCTGAATCCCAGGCCACCGTGCCACCTATCTGTCCCCATAATACATTCCTAAAAGATCATTTCTATTTTTACCCTCATCTGAATAGTCTCTACCACATTCTCTTCTTCAGGTAAGTACATGTCCTTAGAGATTCATAGAATAATAGTTTTTACAGGGTGTGCCAAAAGTCTTAGTGTGACTTTTACACTTTGCCCTCAGTGCAGTCCTTTACACTGTAACACCCTATAGCCCTTTACAATTTCAAAAAGACTAAAAACATCATCTCATTTGATCCTCACAGCAATCTGGTGAGGGGGTACTACAGGTATCCTCATCCCACTTTTTGTTGTGTGTGAGGCAATTGGGGGTTAAGTGACTTGCCCAGGGTCACACAGCTAGTAAGTGTTAAGTGTCTGAGGCTGAATTTGAACTTAGGTCCTCCTGACTCCAGGGCTGGTGCTCTATCCATTGCGCCACCTAGATGCCCCCGCCCCCATCCCACTTTTAGTAATGAGAAAACTAAGCCTCACTGAGGGGTTAAGTGATTTACTGGCCCATTATGTAGCTGGTAAGAATCTGAGGTTGGTCCAGACTCAGGTATGTTGGCTCTAAGTCTGTGCTAGCCATAAGGTATAGCACCTCCATATCTTTCATCGGGGATGGTTTGTAAACTCTCTGAGGAAAGGATCATCCACATCTTACCTCTGGCTTTTGGGCTATAGCGTGCTCCTAGAAAATCATACATGTTGGTGTCCACACAGGTGCACGCAATAATACTATCTGACATTAATACAGTGCTTTTCAATGACAAAACATGTCACATACATTATCTCATTTGTTTCTTATGGCACTCTTGTGAGGTGGTCCAAAAGTGACTATCCTCATCTAACGGATAATGAAACTGAGATTCTGAGAAGAGAGATGAGTTGCTTGTGATCACAAGAGTAGTAAACACTGAATGCCACATCTGAACACCGGTCTTTACTCATGCCAAATCCAGCATGCTTTCTACAACACCTCCCATATCGAGTCTGCTTGAAGAGATAATATATGAAAAATGCTTTGCCAACCTTAAGGCGCTATATAAATGTTAGCTATTATTAATGTTTCTTGTTGATTTTCATCATTGTTAATATTCTATGTTGACTTTTCATTGCTGAAATCACAGGTTCAGACATGATGATGACGACAAGAGATGACATGATATAGGAAGGATGGAAACATTTGTTATACCCCTGAAAAGAGCCTCCATCTCTCTCCAGTACTGGTTGATGCCTGTAGCCAACCTATAAATGCTGGGAAAGCAAGGGTTTGTTCCTAATGCCTGAGGTTGCCTTGATATAGCTTGTTAATCATCTTCACTATTGGAGGAGGGAGGGAAAAGTCATGGAGGACCTCTTCATAGCAAAGTGATTTACCAGTTCTGGGTTCAGCTCTTTCCAGGTTTCTGAGAAAGTGAGCTGAATATCTTCCCTAGAGGAGTCTTATGTGTTGGTCTGGGCTCCTGATTTTGCTGCCCGTGATCGACAAGACTGGCAAGGGTGAATCTGTGTCACAAGGCCAGTGGCGCTGAGTCCTTGTGATCTCTTTCATTTATCCAGAGTGTATGATTGTAGAAGAAAGGGGGACCCAACAGTCTGATATCATTGGGATCTAAACAAGATTATGTACTCAAGTATTGTGGGGACCAAGTTTTAATTGGGGAGTGTTAGCTGAGCGGCTCGCCACAATATTGGGGAAAGGAAGGAGACCGGCAGCCTCTCTCAAAACAGAACAGGATTTATTTTAACAAAAAAGAACTTAAAAAAACCCCAATACAAACAGGATCAGTAGGATCAAGGGAAAGGAAATAAAATGGGGAAAGGGAAATTATACAACCTCAAAAGATACCACTGCCCAGGAATCAGCTGAGAATATGCAGCAAAACTCCTGTCATTTCAGCGTCCAGCTAGAATGCCCAATTCTCCTCCTCTAATCCCAGAAAAACCCCCACATAAGCCCCAGCCAATGGGATGGCCACTCTGACAGTCACATGACTGCCCTCACTAGGCTTCCAATCATTATAATTTTGCCAGGCCCATGTAGGCATTGGAGAGTGGTGATGATGTAAGGTGCCAGCTCCATGGCAATGGCTACAACCAGTGGGTGGAGCACCATGCGGTTTGCGGAGCCCCAGGCCAGTGAATACCGAGGCATAAAAACCTCAAATAACAATTAATTCTTTACATTATGTTATAAGCAAATTTTAAGATTTTTTTTTTGGTGGGGCAATGAGGGTTAAATGACTGGCCCAGGGTCACATAGCTAGTAAGTGTCAGGTGTCTGAGGCCAGATTTGAACTCAGGTCTTCCTGAATCCAGGGCCGGTGCTTTATCCACTGTGCCACCTACCTGCCCCAAGATGAGTTTTTAATGCAAGCATGTAAATATGTAACTCTCACCAAGACTTGGAGAGGTGGGGCCTTTTACTGTTTGCCTCAGTTTCTTCATGTGTAAAGTGAGCTAGAGAAGGAAATGGCAAACCACTCCAGTATCTTTGCCAAGAAAATCTCAAATGAGACCATGAAGAGTCCGACACAACTGAAACAACTGAACAACAATAACTTTATAAGATTTTGCCTAATAATCCAGTTTGGCTGGAACATGGAGTGCAGATGGGAAGTAATATACAACTGGTTGGGAAAGACAGGTTGGAGTCGGACTCTGAAGGGTTTTAGGAGACAAAAAGAGAATTTTGTATTTTATCTCATGGGAATGGGGAGCCACGGAAGCTTCTTATGCTTTAGGAATGTCATTTTAGCAGTTGTGCCGTTTGGAAATGGGAGAGACCTGAAGTGGGGAGACCTACCAGGAGGCTACTCCACTAGTCCAACCAATAGGCAATGACATAAGGTAGTGGCTATGTGAGTGCAGAGAAGAGGAGAGACATGAGTTATTGTGGTATAATGGAAAGAGGGCAGGAAAACCTGGGTTCAAATCCACTTTCTCACAATAACTAGCTGTGTGATCTGGGTAAATCATGCCCCTTTTCTGTGCCTCAGTTTCCTCATATGTAAAATCAAGAGGCTATACTTAGTGTCCTCAAAGGTCCACTTTATGATCCCATGAGATAGAACAGTCAAAGCTTTGAAACTGATTATTCGGGGTGGGGGGTGGTGAGGAAGAGGTATTTCACTATGTGATGTTGTGAAACTGAGTGAGTGAAGGAATGACAGGGCATATCCACTACTCAAATAATTATGAAGAGGGGTAGGTGGTGTTTTTTTAAAAATTGGGGAGGATGATGAGCAATGTTTTTAGTTATGTTGGGTTTTATATACCCACAAGATATCCAAATGGAGACGTCCATTGGGCAAAGGGGATGTCGGGCTAGAGCCCAAGAGAGAGAAGGACTGGATATATAGATTTAAAAGTCATTGCAATGGAGATGATAACTGAACTGTGGGAGTCATGATATGAGAAGATGAGGGAGATCCAGAGTAGGAGGGGGTGGAGGGAGACAGAGAGAGAGAGAGAGAGAGAGAGAGAGAGAGAGAGAGAGAGAGAGAGAGACACACACACACACACACACAGAGACAGAGACAGAGAGAGACAGAGACAGAGAGAGAATATGAGTGAGTCCAGGACAGAACCAGAGCGGGTGGAGGGAGACAAAGAGAGACAGAGAGAGAGAGAGAGACAGAGAGAGACAGAGAGAGAGAGAGACAGAGACAGAGACAGAGACAGAGAGACAGAGACAGAGACAGAGACACAGAGAGAGAGCAGGAAAGAACCACAGAGGTGGGGTGGGGGGAGATGCATGATGATTCAGCAAAGTGAAGGAACAGCTGGAAAGAGAACAGCACCATAAAAAACCTAGGGAGGAAAGCGTGTCCAGAAGGGGCAGGTGGTCATCAGTGCTGGAGGCTACACAGAGGTCAAGAAGGATGAGGACTGAGAAAAGACCATTGAATTAAGCAATTAAAATATCCTTGGTAACTTTGGAGAGGGGAGTTTCAGTCCCATATCCTCCTTCCTCTCATAAATACTCAACCATTAATAAAAAGAAGTAATAAAAACCAAGATATTTTAGTTTCCTGCCTTTATCATCCTTGGAAATATTTTCAAGGGTTCTTTTGGTGATATCCATCATTCTTGGGACTTGAAACACCAAACCCCTCTACACTGGGAAAGTTAATTCACTTTGTTTGGGCATGCCACCCTGGGGATGAGACATCCTGATTGGTGGGTAAGTGCTCCTAATCCATTATATCTAGCCAGTTTGACCATGCTTCAAATGACAAGGAAGTAGCCAGTATGGATACTGTGACCATCCCTACACCTATCATAGCTCTTGTCTGACTTTGGGAAAGTAATTCTAGAATCACTGCTATGAGAAATGGCAGGGCAATTTACTGATTTATATGAAGGGAATAAATTTTTATGTAGTGCCTACTATGTGTCAGTAAGAAACTGGGCTAAGTCCTTTTTATAATGATCTCATTTAATCCTTACAATAATTCTTTGAAGTAGATTCTATTATTATCACCCCCAATTTATAGAGGAGGCAAATAGAATTTAAGTGACTTGCCCAGGATCATACAACTAGTATGTGTTTGAGGCTGGATTTGAACTCAGAGCGTCCTTACTCCATGGTACTTACATTTTTTTGATTGATTAGTTTTTTGTTTTGTTTTGTTTTGTTTTGGTGAGGCAATTGGGATTAAGTGACTTGCCCAGGGTTACACAGCTAAGAATCATTTATTAAATCAATTATTCCCTTAGCTGCCAAATCCCCATCCCTGTGATTCTCCAAACTCAAACTCCCCTATATGTGTTATAGTTGCATATCAAAATGTAAGATCTTTGAGGGCAGAGACTATCTCACTTTTATTTCTTTTTATCCCCACACAGCCTTGTATAGTATCTGGAACACAGTAAATGCAATAAATGTTTTGTCATTCATTCATTTGAATGAAATCACCAGAATAGTATCAAGTGATATATGCATATTCAGTAAATCTAAATTCTGGGCTCTCAGTAGGGAGTTATAAACACCCCCAAACTGCAGCTTCTCTTCTCATTATTGCTGAGATGTTTCTCCAGAGTCCAGAGAAAATCTGAAGTCTTTTTAAATGGGACAAGCTTTGTGCCTAAGGTCCTAATGACTGCTTCTTCTCCTTCCCTTTCTTTTTTGTGCTATATTATCCCACTCACTAAACTTTTGACTCACATTTCCATTCTTTTTCACCCAACTTCCCCAGAATTTTTTATTTCCTGATTTTTCCCTAGAAATGTTTTTTTTCTATCCTCTCTAGGGACTTTTCATTTTACATAATAAGACAGAGCACAGAAAGGTATTTCTCAAGCTGTTTCAAGACCAGCTCATTTGACATACATGAAATTGACAAGTGTCTCCAGCAAGGAAGCAAACATTGCCCATACCCAGAAGTTCCTTGGAATGGTTTCAATAACCTACTGGATAGCATTGTTTTCTATTTTTAGTCTCTTCTGGATCCTTCATTTAAAAAGCTCATCTATGACATCATGTTCCTTTTCAATGGATGAAGGAGGGGCAGGAGGGAGGGAGATAATATGGAGCTCAAAACTTTTTTTTTTAAAGAATGTTAAAAATAATTTTTTTTTTTGGAAAAAGTTGAACTTTTTATTCCTTCTGGCCCTGTTTTCCATTTTTCCTGCTTGTTTTCTCAGGTGCCTTTAAGTCATTCTTCTTTGACTGGACCCTAGACAAGACACTAGCATTATACCAAATAGCAAGCATAGATTGGGGCAGCTATGTGGTGCAGTGGACAGGGCAGTGCACTTGGAATCAGGAAAACTCATCCTCCTGAGTTCAAATCCAGCCTCAGACACTTACTAGCTGTGTGATCCTGGGCAAGTCACTGAACCTTGTTTGCCTAGGTTTCTGCATGGATATAACATTGGACTTGGAATCCTAAGTTCAAATAAACTCATCTTCCTGAGTTCAAATCCAGCCTCAGACACTTACTAGCTGTATGACCCTGGGCAAGTCACTGAACCTTGTTTGCTTCAGTTTCCTTATCTGTCAAAAGAGCTGGAGAAGAAAATGGAAAACCACTTTCGTATCTTTGTCAAGAAAACCCCAGATGGGATCATGAAGACTCAGACAATACTGAAATGACTGAACATTAGACAGACTCAGGAAGGTGTCAATGTTAGTCCACACAGCAAACATGGATAGACTTGAGTGAATGGTCTATTATGTCTCACAGCTTATCATCTCTTATTTGTTCCTTTCTAACTCGAAAGTATTATGTAAAAGACAGCAAAGCTTTCTTGGACTTAGAAAGACTTAGGTTCACATCTTTACAACAGAATGAAATAAGCATTTCTGTAATGCCTACTCTGTGCTAGAAATGTGGTGAGTGCTTTACAAAAATGCTCTTTGGTCTGAAGCAGCTGTTGATATCGCAGATAGAGCTCTTAGCCCGGAGTAAGAAAGAACTGGGTTCAAACCCAGCCTCAGACACTTATGGCTCTCTGTCCATGGGAAACTCATTTAAACTTTTAGTGCTCTAAGAAACACTAGCACTGCGAGTTACTCACAAGTTATTGATGGCATATCAGTGGACTGTTTCCACACTGGGAAATCCTTACAGTGATGAAGGGACAGGTTTGTTCCCCCAAAAGAAATCAACACTGTGATTATGCACTTGACAGGCTGGGCTCTGGAGAAGATGTCTCAGTGAGATTTTTTTCCTTCTTTATCCTTCACACTATGATCTGCTGTTTGGTTCAATCTGATTCACAGATATCCAGAAAAGAGCTGCTTGGTGAACAGTTTGGCTGCAGGGAAGATTAAAAATATAGTGCCATCTTTCCTTCACCCTTCAGCTTCCAAGACTATATGTGTTACGAGACCAAACTGTTTTTTTAAGAAAGCTACACGGTTTTCAAGGCTCAACTGAAGTACCACTTTGTCTGAGTGCCCCAGCACCCAGTGAGCGTTCAGTTCATCCATTCCTTTCTCCTCTCCTGATTTTAGCCTATGCTACCTATTGTAATTATTTCTCTTTTTTTTACATTTGTGGCCTGCTTGGTTGAATTAAAACTCACTGAAGACAAAGGCTGTTTTATATGTTGGTCTTTGTATCTTGCACCTAATATAGTGCCCGCAAGATGGTAGGTGCATGATAAATGCCTGTTGCTTGGATCCCTTCATGCTGGAAATGTAAAAGGACACCAAAGGCAGGAAAAGCGTTGTACTCACATTTGAAGTATGTGCCTCTCATGACTCACAGTGTGAGGCGTTCAGCAAACACTAGTTGCTGTGGTGGATGAAGAATTACATAATGTTTTGGTAGATAATGGATGCTGCTTGCCTTTGGCTCAGTTTACCAGGGTGGAGAGAGTGGAGCTAAGAGCGGGACTCAAAGCTAACACCTGGGAGGTTTTCTTGGTGGGAAAGATGATCAGCTGTGTGATATCCCTCATGCCATGGATCTACCTCCCTTGTCACCTCCACCTCTTAGGAAATGCCAGGCTTCCTTCAAAGGTCACCTCAAGCAGCACCGACTACGCTAGGTTTTCCTTGGTCTTGCCCTTCAGAAGCTAACTGAAGCCTTGATTGACAGTACTTCTCCCCCACCCCCTTGCCTCTGTTTGCTATGTGATCGTGAACAAGCAACTTCATCTTTCGGAGTTTCAGCCTCATCTCTAAAATGAGAATAATACTAGTAGTATGTACCTCACAGGGCAGATACTTCTCTCCCCTCTGATTGGAAGGGCATGTCTTCCTTTATAGAGGACAGAAGCTGGTCTCTGGCTTACTCCACTCTACATCTGCTGTTTGGTCTGGTGTCCTCTCCTACCTCTTTTCTTGCCTCCTTTTGTGTGTATCTCTCCCCACTGTTAGATTGTAGGCTCCTTGAGGTCAGGGACTGTCTTACTTTTTCATTAATTGTATCTTCAGTGCTTAGCACAGTGACTGACATATAGTAGGTGCTTAATAAATGTTTATTGAATTGAATTAATTTGAATTTTTTTTGCAGGGCAATGAGGGTTAAGTGACTTGCCCAAGGTCACACAGCTAGTAAGTGTCAAGTGCCTGAGGCCGGATTTGAACTCAGGTCCTCCTGAATCCAGGGCCGGTGCTTTATCCACTGCAACACCTAGCTGCCCGAATTGAATTACTTTGTCTATATTTTTAAGTACTTAAATGTATATACATTATTTTCTCCATTAGACTATAAGTTCCTTGAGGACAGGGAATATTTATTTTTCTTTTTGTATCTCCAGCATCTAGCTTAGTGCCTCCCACATTATAACCACTTAAAAGATACTCGTTGATTGATTGATTGATTGATTTGCACCTATCTATAACAGCTTTAAAAGCACTTTTCATACATCAGTCCCTCTTCAAAGACCTGTGAGGCAGGCAGTACTGGTATTATCATGCTTATTTTAGAGATGAGGGTGAAACTCTGAAAGATGAAGTTGCATGCTCATGGTCACATAGCAAACAGAGGCAAGATCTGAACTCAGGTCATCCTTACTCAAAGTCCAGCAGTGAAGACACTATACCATACAGAGAGGGAAGACAATACAGGGTTCAGCATCTGAGAAATTGCCCTGTGTCTGAAGGTATCATGGGAATAGGGAAAATCACTCTGGACTGAGAGCTCACCTTTTCCCTTTATGATCTATGTGACTTTGG
Organism: Dromiciops gliroides; assembly: GCF_019393635.1. NCBI lineage: Eukaryota > Metazoa > Chordata > Mammalia > Microbiotheria > Microbiotheriidae > Dromiciops > Dromiciops gliroides. Next base: position 674,510,464 of record NC_057862.1, on the reverse strand, counting down.
GCAAGTCACTTCCCTTAATGGGGATTCCATTCCCCCAAATGTAAAATAAATAAATAAATAGTCACTAAGGTCTATAATTCTTTGATTCTGTAATGATACTCATCGAGGAGATGTTTAATTCAGCCCCTTGCCTCCAGGCTGTGTTGCCTCATAATCATCCCTCCTGGAAGGTGAGAAATGGTAACATTTTGCCCTAATATCCCCTAGGTATCTATTACTTTGTGTCCTATTTCTCAGTTCTTACAAAGAGCTAAAATCCTTTCTACTCCAGTTTCAACTCTTGTTGGATTCTTATTGGTTAGACTGGACCTCCTTATGGGTAAAAAGGTGACTCTCTGAGAGGTTGTGTCTTACTCCTAATGAGAACTGATATTTATAGGGCATTTTGAGGTTTGAAAAGAATTTTAGCAGCACATCTCTCCTTGGAGCTTAGAAACTATGAAATGTAGTCAGTGATATTGGTGTTCTCATCTCCGTTACACAGATGAGAAAACTGAGGTAGAGGGAGGTTAAATGACATACCTGTGGTCACACAGTAAATCATGTAGAGGCAGGATGTGAATGAATTAGAAATAATTTATCAAGGGTTAACTAAGTGCCAAGCACCATGTTAAGTCTTGGGGTTACAAATGCAAAAAACCAAAGATAATCTCTGAGCTTTAGCAGTTTTTGTTCTAATGGGAGAGAAAACACACAAAAGGGAGAGGTGGGCAGAGGGGGCACACTTTGGGACAGAAAGTTACAAGGGCCCTTATCAGAATAGATTGACACACACCATCCAGGAACAATGACTGAGCTGATTTTAACTCAGGTCACTCTGCCTCATCCAGTAATTTGAGAAACAGATATGCTTGAGTTAACCTGTGACCTCAGGGGAATTGACCTGAATCAAGCTGTAGGCTTTTGGGGTAAGGAGTACATAAAGACCAGTCTATAGATGGAGCAATTTTATGGGATTTCATGGAACTTCCTTGGGAGCTGAGCACTTTTTTATGGAAAATGGAAAGAAGCCACGCTCATTTGTATTTCTGCTGAGTAAAGTGACTGCTTATTGGAAGCCTCAGGTTCCAAGCTGTCCATTGCATCAAAATGGGGAAGCCTTCCCAGGACATTGGCACTTACATAATGGCCGGACACATGGGATAAGAGATCTGGAGCTTGAAAGGATCTCAGAGGCTGTTGAGTCCAACATTTTTGTTTTACAAAAGAGGAAACTGAGGCCCAGGGAGTTTTAGTGACTTGGGGCAGCTAGATGATGCCTACCTGGTAGGTAGAGCTAGACATAGTTAGGGAGACCTAAGTTCAAAACCTGCCCCAACTACAAAGTGACTGTGTGACTCTGGCCAAGGTTAAAACCTTTCCAATCCTCAGTCCCCTCATCAGCAAATGGAGATAATAATACAAAAATAATGTCAGAATCAAATGAGATAATATATGCAAAGTGCTCTGCAAACCATAAAATGCTATATTAATGTAGCTATCATTGTCTTTGTCCATGGTCAAAGGAAGAATTTTAATCTGGATCTTCTGATTCTGGATCCCATGTTCTTTCCATTGGACCACACCGTCCCTGGATAGCTTTAATAAATATAACTTGAAGCACACATGTTGACAGCCTCAGTAGAATGTAATCTTGGGGCAGCTAGGTGGCACAGTGTATAGAGCACCGGCCCTGGAGTCAGGAAGATCTGAGTTCAAATCTGGCCTTAGACACTTAACACTTACTAGCTGTGTGACCCTGGGCAAGTCACTTAACCCCTATTGCCTCACAAAGAAGAATGTAATCTCGTTGAGGATAGGGCCCATTTTGTCTTCGCCATGGAATCGCTGTCACCTGGCCCAGACTAGGTGTTGAACAAAGGCTGGTTGAGCTGAATTTTGCTGACAGCTGATCCAGCCAGTGGATACTCAAGAGAGCCAGTCCCTTCTTTCTCCCTTGGAACCCTGCCTATGCCCCCACTCCCAAGCAAGAAGGTGGCCTGTTAGAACGCAGCAGCAGCAGCAGCAGCAGAGGGGACGGGGAAGGGGTCAAGGGAGAGCAAAGCTCTCAGACCAAAGACTGCAGATAACTATGGAGCCAACAGAGCTTGGACAGGGTGATTAACAGCTATATTCTGGCAAAGCGAGGGGAGAACATTTTGTTGGCCCTTCCCTGGGGCTTCAGGCCCAACACTGCTGATAATTCACAGAGAAGGGTGGAAATGTCAAACCCATATCCCCAACTAGGTCCAGTCCAGATCAGAGAATTCTCTCCTGCCGACCACTCTTTTTTTTTTCTTCTTCAACATAACACCCAAAGCTCCTCCCCAGGTTTCAGAGCCGACGTGGCAACGAGCAGGGTGAATTCCTGCTTCCCATCATTCTCATTTAGCAAACTCCAGTCCTGGGACTCAAGCCCCCAATCTCAAGCCATTTCTCCCACTTGGGGAACAGGAGATTTAGAATGGACCTCAGAGGCCATCCTGCTCAATACCCCCATTTTACAGATGAACCCCAGAGGCAAGGTGATCATTCAAGGTCATATTGTCGGCAAGGACCAGTGGTGGCATTTGAACTCAGGTCTTCTGACTAAACCCAGCTGTCTTTCTGCTACACTATGCTTATTGTAGGTAATCTATATACTTCCTCTAATACAGTGGGCCACAGTCCCTGAAAATCCTGAGATTCTAGGTTTTTTTTTAACCTACTGTTTTCCAAACGAGGCAGACAATAGCATTCATATGTTTGTCTGTGGGATCCCCGAGGGTAAGTGGCTTCTTAGAGCACTAAATAATCTTTGAAGTCCTTGTCAGCCCCTCTCCCTCAAATATGAAAGACTGTGTAGTATCAAGAAAAAAACATGGGCTTAGGATCCGGGACACCTGGATTCTTGCCCCAGCTCCAATTACTATGTGACCTTGGTCAAGTCATTTTCTCCTTGGACTTCAGTTTCCATTTCTATAAAGTAAGGGAACTGGACCACACGAAGGACCTTATGCCCCTCCTAAATCTGGTATTTGTAACTCAATGACAATATGTACAAAGTGCTTTGTAGACCTTGAGATGTCATATCAATCTAAACTATCATCTTATTCTTCTCATCTTTTTCAATGGGGTTCAGATAAATACAGTCTCGAGACAAGCCACTATCCACTTATTTCCTCATATTCAGTGTCTGAAAGAGTATTGCATAGCAGGATGAAACGACTGCTTTAAGCAGCTGCAAAGAAAGCACTAGGAACTGAGCCCCTTCTTCATAGGCTCTCTGAGAGCGTCCTTGATCCACCTCCAGGAGAGGATGGGATGACGGAGATGATGGAGATGACAGGGATGATGGGGATGACAGAGATGATGGGGATGACGGAGATGATGGAGATGATGGGGATGATGGAGATGACGGAGATGATGGGGATGATGGGGATGATGGGGATGACAGTATCTTTCCTTTGAGTCCCATGCTCTTTTTTTTTTTTTTGGTGAGGCAATTGGGGTTAAGTGACTTGCCCAGGGTCACACAGCTAGTAAGTGTTAAGTGTCTGAGGCCGGATTTGAACTCAGGTACTCCTGACTCCAGGGCCAGTACTCTATCCACTGCACCATCTAGCTGCCCCCCATGCTCTTTTTTTTACCTCCTCTGCTCGATCTCTAGCTTCTGAAAGGTCTCCATTCTATGTAGCTTGGCATGTTGAGCTTTCAAAATGGTGACATCTACTAAGAACCTCATTCCTAAGTTCTTACAGATCGATGCAATGTCTGGGCTACTGCGGGCAGCCATTGGGTCTATCATTATGGTCTGGTTTGAAGATAGTTTATTGGTTGAATTCTCCAGCACAGTTTGAGGTCTGTCTTCAGAACATGGGAATTTGCCATTCGTCGGCCCGTGAAGGAGAGCAGGCTCCTCATTTCTAATTCCAGTGGCCAGGGGATGTTTTACTTGGTATTTGGGAGGTGCTAAAAAATTCCAGCTGGCAGGGCTGTGCCACATAGATTCTCTCATTTCCTTTAATAATCTCCATTTATCACTAAGTTCTGACATCTTGGGGATAATAGCCCGTCTGGTGTTCTGGCGGCAGGGACCTGCATTTGAGCGGCCATCATTAACCTCCCTGGCTCCAGTAGCAAAGCTGTAACCCTTGGCCACTCGTTCAAGATTTTTCATTCACATAGGTGGCCATTAATAAGGAATAATAGGATTTCCCAAGTTCCTCTGCTTAGTCCATTCAATTCTTAGATGATTCCTAAGGTCTCTTTCAGCTCTACAAGTTGGGGACTCCAGGATCATTCTGCCAACACCCCGATCGCCCCCCTTCCTGACTGCCCATAACGACGCGTCAGTTATTTTGGCATGAGATTACATTTGGGTTGGCAGACTGTCTCCTTCTGTAATGAATTCACATGTGCGGATCTTATCTGTCCAACTATACTGGGTGATCCTGGCCAGGGGAGGAGCAGCCCCTTCTCAATCTCCTGTTTCTCACACAAAAGGACGCCCTGTGCTAGGTACATGGTAGGAGCCTGAGGAAAACTGGGTGAGTTGGCTACATTATTTTAATTGTGCACAGACACAGAGAATTCCAGGCTCCAGGGATCAAAATTGGACTTCGTGCTTTGTCAGAGTATATTACTAGGGCTAAAAAAAGTTTGTGTCAGGCACCTAATGAGGGAGTTACTCTCAGTCTCAAGGACCCTGTGGTCTGATAAAGGACCTGTGGTCTTTGCTCTTAGGGAGGGAAAATCCTTGCCTTCAGGGAGGCTCCGATCCGATGGCTGAGACACAGTTTCTGTTTCCTAGCCACGTCATGGGATAGACACTGTAGTCTCTGCCTTCATAGAGCCTCTGGTCTGCTGGAGGGAGACATGCTCCCTGATCCCTGACCTCCAGGGCTCCCTGGTCTGAATTGTTACTTCTGGACACACACAAACTGATGCTAAGCCCGGAAGCCCAACTTGCAGGTTTGGTGATGAAGGGCTGCCTGGAGGAGGTGGCTACTGGCATTTGAAGGGACCTCTGAGCTCATGAGGCAAAAGTAGTCTCTTTGGTCAGGCCAGGCCAGGAAATTGTAGGGGTGGAAGTGGGTAGGGAGAGGGTGAATCCAGGGCAGTTGGTGTGTCCTGGAGTTTCAGCATTGAAGCCTGGGACTGTCACTGAGTGCCTCATACTCTTAGTTTCCCACAATCTGTCCAGTGCTTGAAGGCCACTGGCTTGGTCCTCTGGGACCCCCTGGCACCTGAAACAAGCAGAGAGCATCATGGAGAAATCTCCCATGAAATCATTGCTGGCTCAGGGACCTGGCCAACTCCCCCAGGACACGATCGAGTGGGTTGGGTTGGTGCTGGCAGGCAGCCTCATCTCACTCTGGCTCTGGCCCTAGCTCCTCAGCCTAAGGGGGCATGCTAAAAAGGGTAGTGGAGACCCACCCGATGGGCCCCAGAGGAGGAGGGAAAGGAGACAGGGCTCAAGGGCAATGTACCAGGTCTTGAGGTAAGATGCGGCCACATCAACCTGGACAGGTAGATTCTGTCCTTCCTGACTCGTTATCCCTTAGAATAGTTCTCACTTGTACTGGGTCCCACTTTCTTCTAACCACATCTTCTCTTCTTCCTTCTTTTCTCCTATTTCTATTTTCTCATTTTTCCTTCCTTTTCCTTCCTTCCTTTTTCCTTTCCTCCTTTTCCTCTTTCCCCCTATTCCTTCCTTTTTCCTTTCCTTCATTCCTTTTTTCCTTTCCTCCTTTCCCCCTCTCCCTTCCTTCTTTACATTTTCCTTCTTCCCTTCCTTTTTTCTTCCCTTCTTTCCCTCTTTCCACCTCTCCCTTCCTTCCTTGCTTCCTTCCTTCTTTTCTGCTCCCTTTTCCCACTTTCTCTCTCCATCATTCTTTCTCCTCTTTCTCCCTCATCCCCCTCTCTCTTTCTAGCTACGGTTTCTCCTCCTTTGTCACTTGGAAAGAATTATATTTATTTGCTAAGCCAAAGCCCTTGAGTGTTTCCCAGTACAGGGACATTTAATTTCTTTTCTTGCCTATCTCTCTGTGAACGGGTCCTCCCTTTTTTTGTCCTAGTCCTTGCTCCCTGATTCCATCTCAGGCTGGATTCTCTAATCTTAGTTCCCCAATACTTTAAGCTGATGAATCTTTACTTCAAATCCAATCCAAGGGACTGCAAAAAAGAGAGATATACTAATATGCTATTGGTGGAACTGTGAATTGCTCCAACAATTTTGGAAAGCAATTTGGAAATGGGCTAAAAATAAGTAAAATGCCAATTCTCCTTGGCCCAGAGAGCCCACTGCTGGTCACCTACTTCAAGGAGGTCAAAGACAGAAAGAAGGATCTCATCTACATGGAAATATTTGTAGCAAAAATTTTGATGGCAGCAAAGAATTGTAAACTAGGTAGATGCCCATTGATTGGGGAGTGGCCAAGTTAATCGTGACATATGGAAATAATGGAATATGACTGTGCTGAAAGAGACTGAATATGAAGAATTCAGAGAGTCATCCAAAGACATATGAATGGAGGCAAAGTAAAGTAAGAAGAACCAGGAGGACTATATATATATATTTGTATATGTATGTATACACACAATATACACACATACACACACAAATATATATAAAATTATATAATATAAGTGGAAAAATAGAAAACCCAAACCAGATTCTGTGTAATTATGATGAACAAACTTGGCCTCGGGGAAAAAATGAGAAAATGCACCTTGCTCCCTTCCTTGAAGAAGTGGGAGACTATGGATTTGGAACACTGGGTATATTTTCAGTCTTAGTTGGTGTGTTAGATATTTATGCTCAGCTCTTTTCCCTGCCTTTTCCCTTCCTTTTTTTTGGGGGGGGGCAGGGCATTGAGGGTTAAGTGACTTGCCCAGGGTCACACAGCTAGTTAAGTGTCAAGTGTCTGAGGCTGGATTTGAACTCAGGTCCTCCTGAATCCAAGGCCAGTGCTTTATCCACTGCGCCACCTAGGTGCCCCCTCTCTTCCTTTTTTATTCTGTGTTACAAAGGATGGCTAGCTTTCAAATGTAAAGAAAGCCTCTGTCTTGTTTAGGGTCAAGTTTATTAGGGCTATATATAATTATTATATTTTTATATTTCTACCCTGGGTATTCTGGAATGAACTGATGACAAAAGAAAAGATTTTAAAAAGATTAAAAGAAGAACCCCAATAACAGCATAAAGAACTTATTGCGGTCTCTTAGGACCAGACTCTCATCAGGGCAAATGTACTCATCTGATGAGTTAATTTAGGCCTTTGTTTCGGCAGAAGATGCCCTGAGCATCCTTCCTCCTTGCCCAGGGTTTCCATCCCTGGGAAGAAAGTCCTGCTCATGTTCATAGGGGAAGTCTGGAATATTTCTGGCTTTGTTGCCTAACTTGGGAGAGTCTCTAAGTGGGTGGTAGATCAAAAAGACCAGCACTGTCTAAGGAAGACTGTACTTGGGGAGAAGAAATCTTTTGGGGAGGGGAAGCTTCTGGAACCTCCGACAGCACCCATAGGTGATGGGCACCTGCTGGGCCCACCAGGCGGGCCTGCCCTGCATCTGTTCAACTTCCTTGAATCACCCTCTGTTTTGTTGCTTTTGCCATCCCCTTGCCTACCCCATGCTGCTTCCTTTCCTTTCTTTAGACACGCTAATCTTCACTTTTATGAGATTTTCTCAGAAAAGCAAGCCATGAAATTCTAAACCCAAGGCAGCCCAGACTCTGCTGGGAACTGGGTGGCTGTTTCTTCTGTTTTCTTTCATCTCTCTCCACTTCTCCCTGTCTCTCCATTCATCTATTCTTTCATTCATTCAAAATATATTTGTTAAGTCCTTGCTAGGTGCAAGGCAGGAAGCTTGGAGGTGATGTGGACAGAAGGTTGGTCTTGAAATCAGGGAGCTTTGCTTATGAAATATACTGTGTGACCTTGGGCCAGTCATTTCAACTCTCAGTGAGCAAGGCAATTCTTCCACTAGATATTTCAGACAAGTGACCACTGAGGGGCTTCCCACACAGGGATGAAATCAGCCCCTTCTCACCTTGCTCCACCCCAGTGTAACCACACCAGCACCCCCACATTTATGATCCTCCTATTCACACAGCTCTTGGGTTGGGAATAAGACCCTCCTCCCCACTTATCCCTAATGCACTGGTAGAAAACAGAAGGAAAATAAATTTTCCAGAGACAGCTAGAAATTCTTTCAGAGTGGAGTGTGCCTCTAGCCCCAAGAGTTGGATAAAATCTTAGAGATTGCCTAGGCCACTCTCCTCCTTTTTACAGATGAGGAAACTGAGGCATAAGAGGCTAAGCAAGGCTGCACAATTAGTCTGTAGACATATACGTGGTAAGGAGCAAAGGCAGGGTTGAAGCTCTGTTCTCTGCACATCCTTTTCTCTTATGGGGTCAGTAAAGGTTGGGGGAAATCCTGGGGTCACTGAGGGCAGTCAGGGAATGTGACCAGTGAATCCTTCAGTTGCTCCTGGGCTTGGCCAGCTGAGGTGGCATTGACCAAGGCAATTCATTCCATAGTTGCCCAGCCTTCACAGAGAAGGGGGAAGGAAGCCCTTACGCTGAGCTATAATTTGTCTCCTGTTAAGTCTACTCACTGGCTCTAGGTCCACCCTGTGGAATGGGCAAGAGGTTTTAAACCTTCTTCCACACACAACAGCTCACCTCTAACCTCCAAGCCTTTGTACAGGGGACACAGGCAGTATCCTCAGTACCTGGACTGTACTCCCTTCTGGGTGGTCATAGAATGGTAGTCTTAGAGCTAGAAAGAACCTCGGAGGCCATCCAGTTCAACCCTCTCATTTTGTAGATAACAGAGGCACAGGGAGGTTGTGACTTGCCCAAGGTCACAGAGGTAGCGAGAATCAGAGGTGGGATTTGAATTTACAGTCTCTGATTCCAAGGCCAATGCTCTCTGTACCCAGAGGTAGGGTAGTGGATAGACTACTGGACCTGGAGTCAGGAAAACCTGAGTTCAAATCCACCCTCAGAAATTTACTAGCTGGGTCACCTTGGGCAAGTCACTTAACCCTGTTTGTCTCAGTTTCCTTATCTGTTAAACTGGAATGAGAATAATACTAGCACCTCTCTCTCCCAGTAGGATAAGATCGTATTTGTAAAGTGCTTTGTGAACTTTACAATGAGATAGAAATGCTAGGTATTATTATAGTCATTAATATCACCATGCTTATGGATTTATGGATTGATGCCACATGAGGATGCTGCTGTTTTCCTAAACAGAAGAACCAACCTGGAGGTCATTAAAGTTTGTTCCAGTTGTGAGGTCTGGGTGAGTCTTCACCACCCATTAAATAAATCCCTAAGTCATCTGACCATGGGCTGAGCTTGAAATCTGGGAACATCCTGACCTCTGACAGAGGGACTTCTAAGCTTGGCCACAGACTAAGCCCTAACCCAGGCTACAAAGTGACCCTGATCCTTGGCCAGTTCATGTCATTGAAACTGAAATAAAAATTACTTAAAAAACCTACTATGTGCAAGGCATTAAGCTGGGAAGGGCACAAAGACACCCCCCCCCCCCAACAGCTCTTGCTCTTCAGAACTTTTCATTTTATTGGGGGCGGGGACAACAATATAGACACAGGTTAAGTGCAGTTAGTATAAGAAAGATTTCAAGAGGGAGAGAGAACTAAAAACTGGGGCGGGGGGGGGGGGAAGAGGGAAGGAGAATCAAGAAAAGCCTTGGAAGGCAGATAGTGTTTGAACTAGGCATTGAAGCAGAGGCATCAAACTCAAAAAGAAACTCCCCATGCTGTATATTGACTTAGAAAACCACAAATTAACATTATCTAGGTTTTATTGTTTTAAATTATATTTTGTTAAACATTTTCCAATTATATTTTAATTTGGTTCTGGTGCAGGAGTTTTGGGCCATGAGTTTGACACCTCTGCTTTGAAGGAAGCTAAGGATTGCATCAGGCAGAGGGAAAGAGGCTCAGAGATGGGAAAGGAATGTCATGTATATGGAAGTAGGGGCAGGATAGTTTTGCTAGAATAGATACTAGGTGAAGGGGAATAAGGTAAAATAAGTATTGATTGGTAGTTGGGGGCCAGATGGAGGAATAACTCCTGCCTCTGGCCACAGACTGACCCCTAACTCTAACTGCTCTACTCACAAACAGGGTGTTACCCAGGGTTTAACCTGGTGTGTTTGCAGAAGGTTCTTCTCTCCGGTGGAGAGAATGATCACTTGAAGCTGTGTTTCTATATGAGAGGTGATGTTGGTGAGAACCTGGGAGATGAGACCTTTTTTTTGGTTTGAGAGAACACACATGATCCCAAAGCTTGCTTCAGAGATAGTGTACTGGAGAAGGAGAAAAGACCTTAATAAGCAGCAGATGTGTAGGAACCTCAATATGTCTCTGAATTCCAATTTGCCTCTTTAGAGATAGAGGAATTCCCCTTGAGGGAGACTGATACATTCTCTCTCTTTCTCTCTCTCTCTCTCTCTCTCTCTCTCTCTCTCTCTCTCTCTCTCTCTCTCTCTCTCTTTCTCTCCTCTCTCTGCCTCTCTTGTCCTCTCCCTCTCCCTCTTTCTCTCCCTCTCCCCCTTCTCTGTCTCCTTCCCTCTCCCTCCTTCCCCCCTCTCATTTTCTCTCTTTCATTGTCTTCCTACATCTCTCATTCTCTCTCCCTCTCTCTCATCCTCTCATTCTTTTTTATTCTCTTTGTTTCTTTTTCTTTTTCTCTTTCTCTCTCCCTCTCCCCCTTTCTTTCTCCATCTATCTCATTATCTCTCATCCCCTTTCTCTTATTCTCTCTCACCCCGTCTCTCATACTTTCTCTCCCCGTCTTTCCCATTCTCTCTTTCCCACTTTCCCTCTCATTTTCTCTTTCATCCTCTTTCTCTCATTTTCTCTTATTTCTTTTTTCTTGCTCTTTCCCTCTTTCTCTCTCATTTTCCCCCTTTTCTCTCATTATCTCTTTCTCTGTTTTTCTCTCTCATCTCCTTTCATTTTTTCTCTCCCTCAATCTCTTTTTCTCTCTCCCTCTTTCTATTTCTCATCTTCTCTCTCTCTCTCTCCCCCCCCCCCCTCCCTCCCTCCCTCCTCTCTCTCTGTCTTTCTCTACCTCTGGGTCTCTCTGTCTCCCCCCACTCTTCAGATGAGACAACTAACTCCCAGGTGGCTAGTTATTCCCAGTTATTCACTCTGTGTGTTATTTGCTATATTCTAATCTGTATACCTACTCTGAGTTCTGGTTGCTATCTACTTGGATAAATGGATTTGTTCCTCATTAAGTATTTGCGGTAGCCTTTTCATAACTAGCATTTGGTGGAGTGGAGTCAAGCCTCCAGATGTTAGTGTGGTAACCCTTCCCTTTTTTGTGAGGCAATTGGGGTTAAGTGACTTACCCAGGATCACACAGCTAGTAAGTTGTCAAGTGTCTGAGGCTGGATTTGAACTCAGGTACTCCTGACTCCAGGGCTGGTGCTCTATCTGCTGTGCCACCTACTTGCCCTTAACCCTTCCCTTTTAAGGGCTAGTGACCAGGACAGTGACTTGAAGCTAAGAATGAAAGCATCTTTCCTAGAATAGGAATATTTAGAGAGATCTAATTCAAGTCTAGTACCCACTCTTTGAGGAGAAAAAAGCACCAGCCTCATGACTCCAATCTCCTGCTACCCTCTGGGCAGGAATGAAATTACCTCTTGGAGAGGGGTGCATGAGATTCCAGAGATTTTTATTTGAACATTCCTGCAGGTTGCCTTTAGACAAACCCATATGGCCCTACACATAAGCTATAAAAGTGATAGGACATTGCACCTTACAAGGAGAATGGGAAAATACTTCTGGGGGTGGTGGGTAGGGCACCTTCCCCCTAGCCTTTTTCCTGGGCCTCCTCTGTCTGCACAGATCCCACCTGGGTCAGCCAGATAGGAAGGGTATCATGGCTATTCATTCCATGTGGATGAGCTGGGAATCACCCATAAGTCTTCTAGTGAAATGGACGGTGAGCTTGTCTTCCCATCTAACTTTCCCCTGCATCCTGAAGTCCTTTGGGCTTTACCAATTGACTGGCTGCTATATTGTATGATCTGCTGGTGTACTCTAAGGTTCCTGGGCCTCAGGTGAACTCATTTTATATGTGTTGTACATTCCAGTCAGAATGTGAAGCCCTTGAGAGCAAGAACTATCTCTTTTCATAGGATTCTTTTTTTTTCTTTTTTCTTTTTTCAGGACAATGAGGGTTAAGTGACTTGCCCAGGGTCACAGAGCTAGTAAGTGTCAAGTGTCTGAGACCAGATTTGAACTCAGGTTCTCCTGAACCTAAGGCCAGTGCTTTATCCACTGTACCATCTAGCTGCTCTTGGGACTATTTCTTTTCTTTTCTTTTCTGTTCTTTTTTCTTTCATCCCCTCCCCTCCCCTCCCCTCTCCTCTCCTCTTCTCTCCTCTCCTTTCCATATACTTGGCAGTTAGCATGGTATTTGGAACCTAGTAGGTGCTTCAGACATGCTTTTTCATTAATTCATTCAAGGACGAATCAGCAGAGGGAGGGAGTGGGGATGGTTCAGGGTAGCCCATCCCCAGTGATTAGTTCACAGTTCAGAGGCTATGTTCTGGGAAAGAGGGATCAGGGATGATGCCCTTATTGCCCGTGAAGAGTACAAGCGAGGGTAGGATTTTCCCCTCTGTCCCCCTGGAAACATTCAGGGTACTCCGCCAGCACACATTCCCCCCGGGGCCACAAGCCCTCCCCACATGCCCTGGGAGAGCCAGAATCATTAATCAGTGGTTGAAACCGAAAACCGTTTTGCCTCATGCTACTATTAAAAGCTGCCATTCTTGATGAAGTCAGTCAAAACCCTTCCCCCATGGAGCTGCCTGCTGCCTGCGGATGCATTTTTGGTTGTCCTGAAACATTTTATGGAGTCATGAATAACAACAACAACAACCGTAGCTAGCATTTATATTGTGCTTTAAGGTTCCTCAAACCCTTTACACATGTTCTGTCGTTTCAGCCTCACAAGAGCCCTGTGACATATTATTATCCCCATTTTATAGATGAGAAAACAAGGCTGGTAAGACTTTCAAAGACTTGCCCAGGGTCACACAGCTAGTAAGAGTCTATGGCGGGGGCAGCTAGGTGGCGCAGTAGATAGAGCACTGGCCCTGGATTCAGGAGTACCTGAGTTCAAATCCAGACACTTGACACTTACTAGCTGTGTGACCCTGGGCAAGTCACTTAACCCCCATTGCCCCACAAAAACCAAAACCAAAACCAAAAAAAAAAAAAAAAAAGAGTCTATGGCGGAATCTGAACCCAGGTTTTCCTCACTTCAGGCCCATGGTGCCACCTCTTTTTCCTTATTTTGATTGAGGGTACTAATCATTCTTCTAGTCACCCACGTTTGTAAGCTCAAGAAGAGCTATAACAAGCCCGAGGCAGCTAGGGCTTCTTCCCAGGGTATCCAAATTTAAAGAGTGCTGAGAGCGTCTGTACTTCTTCTATAGCTAGAAACAGCTTCCCTTAATTGCAGAGTCAATTGTATTTTTTCTTTTTGTTTTTGTATCTCCACATTGCCTAGCACAGAGCCTGGTACCCAGGAGAAACTTAATAAACACGTGTTGATAGCTTAACGCCTCATTAGCAAGAACAAGGAATGAAAACAGGAAGGCACCAGATGGCAGCTTCCTTCCTCCACCTCTCTAGCAGGGGCTCCACCTCTCCCAAAGTGACCTCGATAGCAGTGACTTCTCATTGTGCTCACTTGAATTAATCTAAGAAGGTGATCCTGGGGTAGCTAGGTGGCCCAGTGGATAGAGCACTGGCCTTGGAGTCAGGAGGACCCGAGTTCAAATCTAGCTTCAGACACTTACTAGCTATGTGACCCTGGGCAAGTCACTTAACCCCAATTGCATCTAAAAAATAAAATAAAATGAAAAGTCAGTCTGAGGACAGAGCCCATATTGCTCGATCCAGTTACATTTGGGGAACCTTGGCTCTGGGTTTATAATGTCGAGTTCCAGCTCTGTCTCAGAGGCATCTGGCTCTTTACTCTCTTTCCCCAGCTCAACATCTCCAATCAGTTACCAAGTCCTCTTGTTTCTACTTCCACAAGATTTCTGCACCCATCACCTCTTCTTATCTCACACAACTGTTTTCTTACTTCAGGCCCTCATCACTTGTCCCCAGGACCATTACATTGGGTCTCCCTGCAGAAGCAGAAGTCTCTCTCACCTCTCCAATTCACCTTGTATCTAGCCGCCAAAGTCACAGGTCTAACCACACCACTCCCCTCCTCTGAAACCTTCTATGGCTCACTCTTACCTCCAGGTTTAAATATAATTCCTCAGTCTAGCATTTTAGGCTCTCCAGCCTGGCTCTAACCTGACCTCCCCCAAAGCCTTATTTCATTATTTTATGGGCTCCCCTTTGCCCAGTCTATGTTCCAGTCAAGTTGGATTACCTTCTCTTCCTCAAGTGTGACATTTGAGCCTCTGCTCGTTTGTTCAAACTATTCCCCTCCCTAGTACACGCCTCTGTCTCTGTATCTCTGTCTCTCTCTGTATCTGTATCTCTGTCTTTCTGTGTCTCTCTCTGTCTCTGTCTTTCTGTCTGTCTCTCTGTGTCTCTCTCTGTATCTGTATCTCTGTCTTTCTCTGTCTCTGTCTCTCTGTGTCTCTGTCAACTCTTCCTCTGTGGTCCTTGTCTTTCTTCAAAGCCACTTCTTCCATGAAGCCTTCCCTGATGTCCCTAGTCTCTGTCTCTCTCTCTGTCTCTCTGTCTCTCTCTGTCTCTGTCTGTCTGTCTGTCTCTCTCACACACACACATTCTTTTTTCTCTCTCATCTCATGCTATAAGGAATCTGTTCTTAATTTTTCTCTCTTCACTATCTTATAATATATCTTTTAATAAACCCTTAAAAGCCTAAACTCTTGGTGAATTTATTAGTGATTTTAGCCAGTTTCCCCCCAAAACTGGGGGAGGGGCAGATTAGAACCCACGTTTAGATTTTTGAACAACACCACCCTTTAGATGTTAGTAATTATTAGATTTAGATGTTGGTTCAACTCATTCATTTTACAACTGAGGTGGTCAAAGGTCAGATAAGTTCAGTGACTTGCTTGAGGTCACACAGGAGAGTCAGAATTTGAACCCAGGTCCCCTGACTCCAAGTCAGGGATCTTCTCCATTATGTGACTCTGACTTGAGCTAAGTAGCCCCAGGGGCTCTGGAGAGTCTCTTTTGAAAGCCTCAGGAGAGGCGCTGATCTCTAACCACAAGGCGCAGGTAATGACCCTGCATCCCTGCATTCATTCTGGAGCAGGCACCAACTCTCACAGAGGTTGAAGCCATTGGGACCCTTCTGTCTGTGTCCTCCCTTCCCCTGGAGTTTTCTCCTGTCCTGCACTGCTGCTCTGCCCCTATAGCATCGCAATCTCCCCTGTCCTTCAGGGCCCCCAGATCAAAGGCCCACAACCCCCAGGCGGCCTTCCCACGCTCCCCTGGTCCAGCCCCATCTCTCCCTTCGCTGATTTCCTGCAAACATGGAGACTCTGACATATGCACTGGGGCTCTTGGTCATATCCTGTCTTCTTCTGTTGCCTGACTCATGGCTGTGAGTCATCCCTTCTAGCTCCCATCCTGCTTTGCCCCTCCTGCTAATCTGGGAGCTCTCCTTAAGAGAAAGAGGGCACACAAACACTGCTTGTCTACACTCCCTCCTCCCCTCCATCTCCTTGCCTCCCTCACCTCCCTCAAAGCCCAGCTGAGATAGCACCTCCTCTGGCAGACCATTCCAGATCCCCCCAAGTCAGAGCCCTCTTCTCCTCTTGAATTATCTTTGAATCATTTTGTCTTTGTCTATCTGTGAGCACGTGGGTCCTCTCATTGGAATGTAAGCCTTTTGAGGACAGGACTGTTTTCTTTTTTGTCCAGGGACAATACAGTAACTCACACGCTTTTTTTTTTTTTTTGGTGAGGCAATTGGGGTTAAGTGACTTGCCCAGGGTCACACAGCTAGTAAGTGTTAAGTGTCTGAGACCAGATCTGAACTCAGGTACTCCTGACTCCAGGGCCAGTGCTCTATCCACTGCGCCATCTAGCTGCCCCAACTCACACACTTTAAAAAAAAAAACTAGAATGACCATTTTTTGCTACCAATCCATGTGTGTCAGCAACTTCTCTGCAGCCAATATCCTCAGAGAGCTTCTTGAGAGTCACTGAGAGTTAAGTGACTTGCCCAGGGTTACACAGGCAGGATGTGCCGGAGGCAAGACCTGAACCCAGGTCTTACAGATGCCAAGACTGGCTTTCTATCTACTACCCATGCCACCTCTGGTCTGTCACACAGTAGGTGCTTAATTAATATTTCTTGGATTGAATTGAATTGAATTGAATGGTGGGGGGAGGGGGAAGAGGGAAAAGAACCAAGCCCATGATAACCAGGCATGTTCGGGGTCCTGTCCTAGTATTTTCGAATTCTCAGGTTGGAGATGACTTGAGAGGTCATATTGGCTATCCCCCTGCCTTCAGGCAGGATTCCTGTTGTTTTCTTCTAGAATTTATTCCTGTCTTTGGATCACTCTGTGGCTGTTGCATAGTGAAGTATTGTTCCTCAATAGCCACTTCCCAAATTTGCTGATGGTTCCCTGGGGAGCCTGCCTGAGATATGGGGCTGCCTAGCTGGGAGAGTCTTCCCCTTATCCCCTAGCCAGGAGGACAGGTCTTGGAGGTGCCCTGCATCTGTCCCAGGGATTCCAGGCCCAACTTCCACCAAGTCCACACGCTAGCTTGGAGCTTAGCGTGGCACAGCGGCCCTACTTCTGAAGTCAGAGAGCCTGGATTCACATCTCATCTCTTATGATTACCACTGATGTGACCTTGGACAAATGACATAACCTCCCCGTGACTCAGTTTCCTCTTTTTTTTTTTTGCAGGGCAATGAGGGTTAAGTAACTTGCCCAGGGTCACACAGCTAGTAAGTGTCAAGTGTCTGAGGCCGGATTTGAACTCAGGTCCTCCTGAATCCAGGGCCGGTGCTTTACCACTGCGCCATCTAGCTGCCCCCTTAGTTTCCTCTTTTGTAAAATAAGGAGGTTGGACTAAGCAGCCTCTGCCCTCTCTTCCAGCTTTAGATTTATGATCTTGGTGCACAAGGGGCCTAAGAAAAATATTAGAAAGGAAAGAACATGAGTTTAGGAGTCAGAGAGACCAATAACAATTCTGTTATTAGTTCTGAGACCTTGAAGAAGGCATTCACTTTTTTGGGCCTCAGTTTTCTTTTATTTATTTATTTATTTTTTGGTGAGGCAACTGGGGTTAAGTGACTTGCCCAGGGTCACACAGCTAGTAAGTGTCAAGGGTCTGAGGCCGTATTTGAACTCAGGTTCTCCTGAATCCAGGGTCGGTGCTCTATCCACTGCACCACCTAGCTGCCCCCTCAGTTTTATTTTCTGTAAAATGGTGGCCAGTGTAGGTTTGGATTAGATTATCTCTAAATTTTATTCCAGTTTTAAATCCCATGATTCTATGGAAGGCTGTGTCTTTTTGGAAGGCTACCCCTGCAGGAGCATGGTCTCCAGAAGGCCACTGCAGAATGATATTAACAGATATTTACATAGCATTTCAAGATTTACAAAGCACTTTACATACATTATCTCATGTGAGATTCCCTACAACCCTGTAAAGTAAGGACTATAGGTATCATCCCCCTCTCTACCCTGGAAACTGAGGATTGGCAAAATTATATGATTTGCCCAGGACTATAAGTACTGGTGTGCTGGTAAATATTTAACAAGTGGCTCTCCAGAAAATTTTTAAAAAAAAATTTGTAGATCATATCTTTGAGTTTAATTTACATTAGTAAAATTTTCTCCGTCACTTTTTAAAGTCCAGATAATCAATAAAACAATAAACCAAACCCTGATTTATATCACTTTTTTGGTGATTTATGAGGTACAAATGCTCAGAATGAACATTTAGCAATTGGCTCTTAAAAATTCTTCTATTTCTACCACACCCCTGCTTGTGGGTGTCAGGTAGGATTGGGGCTCACATTTTCCTTACCCAGAAGTCCAGCATGCTATTTATTACTCCACACTGGTTATCTAAAATGCCCATCTGCCCCACTCTGTCTCTCTGTGTCTCTGTATCTCTGTCTCTCTCTGTATCTGTATCTCTGTCTTTCTCTGTCTGTCTTTCTGTCTGTCTCTCTGTGTCTCTGTCTGTCTCTGTCTCTCTGTATCTGTATCTCTGTCTCTCTCTGTATCTGTCTCTCTGTCTGTCTGTCTCTGTCTGTCTCTGTCTCTGCCTCTCTGTGTCTCTGTCTGTCTCTGTCTTGTCTCTCTCTGTATCTGTATCTCTTTCTCTGTCTCTGTCTTTCTGTCTGTCTCTCTGTGTCTCTGTCTGTCTCTGTCTCTCTGTATCTGTATCTCTGTCTCTCTCTGTATCTGTCTCTCTGTCTGTCTCTGTCTCTGCCTCTCTGTGTCTCTGTCTGTCTCTGTCTTGTCTCTCTCTGTATCTGTATCTCTGTCTCTCTCTGTATCTGTATCTCTGTCTTTCTCTGTCTCTGTCTTTCTGTCTGTCTCTCTGTGTCTCTATCTCTGTATCTCTGTCTCTGTCTGTCTCTGTCTCTGTATCTCTGTGTCTCTGTCTGTCTGTCTTGTCTCTCTCTGTATCTGTATCTCTGTCTTTCTCTGTCTCTGTCTGTCTCTCTGTGTCTCTGTCTGTCTCTGTCTCTCTGTATCTGTATCTCTGTCTCTCTCTGTATCTGTCTCTCTGTCTGTCTGTCTCTGTCTGTCTCTGTCTCTGCCTCTCTGTGTCTCTGTCTGTCTCTGTCTTGTCTCTCTCTGTATCTGTATCTCTTTCTCTGTCTCTGTCTTTCTGTCTGTCTCTCTGTGTCTCTGTCTGTCTCTGTCTCTCTGTATCTGTGTCTCTGTCTGTCTCTGTCTCTGCCTCTCTGTGTCTCTGTCTGTCTCTGTCTTGTCTCTCCCTGTATCTGTATCTCTGTTTCTCTCTGTATCTGTATCTCTGTCTCTCTCTGTATCTGTATCTCTGTCTTTCTCTGTCTCTGTCTTTCTGTCTGTCTCTCTGTGTCTCTGTCTCTGTATCTCTGTCTCTCTGTCTGTCTCTGTCTCTGTCTCTGTATCTCTGTGTCTCTGTCTGTCTCTGTCTTGTCTCTCTCTGTATCTGTATCTCTGTCTTTGTCTCTGTCTGTCTCTCTGTGTCTCTGTCTGTCTCTGTCTCTCTGTATCTGTATCTCTGTCTCTCTCTGTATCTGTCTCTCTGTCTGTCTGTCTCTCTCTGTCTCTGTCTCTGCCTCTCTGTCTCTCTCTGTTTAGTTATTACTTCAGCAAATTGTTTGGAGCATATAGAAATGCAGTCCCTGAAGGTTTGGGATGGGAGCTTGGTGAATTTCAGGAGGTCTACACAAGGGTTACACAACTAGTCTGGGAGAGGGAAGGACTTAGGAATCCTCCCGAGGAATAGAGGATAGAATAGGGGCCATGACCGTGATCCCTCCCCTCTGAGTCCAGGCTCTCGCCTCAGCCCTCGGTCTAGGCTGTTCAGCTGCTGCCCTTAGAGAGAGCCTAGAAAGTGGATGATTTTTGAGCGTGCTTGGGAGAGAGAGTGCTGAGGGAGAATGGCTGATCTGCATTTGTAGACAGGAAACATGGTAGGGGATGGAGGTAGGAGACAGAAAGACGCTTCACGTTGATCCCGGTCTCTTCTCCAAAAGCCTGGCAAACTGCTTCATTAAAGGGAATGTTCAACGGGCTCTCAAGAAGTCCCATTAAATCTCCTCAGCTCGGTGAGCATCTTCCCCTTCTAAGAGCAGGATTCTCTCCTCTTCCACAGACTCACAGAATAGAGCCAGAGGGATGTCTCCCCCTCATTTAACAGAGGAGGAAATGAAGCCTCGGACAAGGAAAGAGACAAAGGGACTTGAGATGGGTGACTCTGGACAAGTCCCTTAGTCATTCCGAGGGTCAGTTTCATCATCTACACAACGAGGTCAGAGTAGATGATCTCCCAGGTTCCTTCCATTTATACCATTCTAGGGCTCTCCTTCCTGGTCTTATTTCCATCTTAATCTTGGGACTCCCCAGTGGGGAAAAGGTCCCTTATGGTCACTTTTCACTGAGGGAATGGAGATGCCCTGTGGTTTCACCTTCAATGGCTTCCCCTGATCCCTACATGCCAGATTCCCCATGTCCTGTCTGAGGCTGGGAACCGGGTTCCTGGGCCACACTCACCACCCCCTTCAAGAGTGTCCACATATCAAATGACCAGTCAATCAATAGATATTTATTAATCGCTTTTGATATGCCAGGCCCAATGCTGGGTGGTTGGTTTAAAATACAAAGATGAAGGGGAAGCTAGGTGCCACAGTGGATAGAGCACTGGCCCTGGAGTCAGGAGGACCTGAGTTCAAATCTGGCTTCAGACACTTGACGCTTACTAGCTGTGTGACCTTAGGCAAGTCACTTAACCCCAACTGCCTCACCAAAAACATTAAAAAAAAAAGATGAAAATGCAATTGTCCTTTACCAATCACAAGATTTAAGGCTCTAAGGAGCTTAGGAGATATGAGTCCAAGTATCTTATTATGTAGAATGAAGGCCCAGAGGAATTAAGTGATTCGCTTAAGGGACCGCAACCAGTTAACAGCAGAGTTGGGTTCTGAACTTAGATCTTTGCAATCCAAACCCATAATAATCTTAGCCAATGTTGGGATGGTGCCTTAAGGTTTGCAAAACACTTTCCATCTGCTTTCATCTTCAGTCCTCAGCACAATCCTGTCAAGGAGGTTCTATGTTATTATGTCTGCTTTACAGGTGAGGAAACTGAGGACACAGAGAGGTTGTGGCCTCTTCCGGGTCATGGAGCTAGGAAGTGTCTAGTTGTCGGTCAATCGACAAACATTAAGTGCCCACTCTATGCCAGGGCCTGTGTTGGCACCCGAGATACAAACGAAAAATGAGATGATCTGAGTCAGGAGGATGCCAATCCAGGTTTCCTAACTTTAGTCTACTGTTCAATCCATGGGGCAACACTGCCCTTAGCCTGAAGAGGCGCTTAGGGGGCTCTGGAGTCGACCTCTCAGTCCCTCCTGATCCCTGTGGTTTCTCTGAGGTCCTTACTCATAGAAGGAGACCAGTGAGCATCCGATCTCCTCTTCTGGTCATTGACCCTGGGTTGTTATGACAGCTCATGAGGCGAAGACTTTGGTGGTGGTGGTGGGGTATCCTGCCCCGTTCCCAGATCTCTTTCTAGCTTTGGGTGGAGCATCCATAGACCCCACCCACAATATCTGGATTATTCTATGCCCAGTCTGGAGCTGCTCTTTCTCCCCCTCCCCTGGGGCATTGTTTTCCATTTGGGTTCTGCATGGCTTCTGGTCTCAAGCTTGTTGCTTCATTCTCCCCTCCCACATGCCATTTCTAACCCTAAGCCCACTGACTCTACAGAAGGAGAAACTGAGGCTCAGATGGTTGGATCTGATTTACTCAAGGTCAGATTCAAACTCAGGTTCCCTGACTCCAGATCCCCCATCCGTTCCACCATACCTTGATCCCTAGATCTCCCTCCCCAGGAGATGGACTCCTGGCATCATCAACCCCCAAGCCCTGCTGATTGTTCCACTTTCCTGACTCTCCCTCAAAGGCCATCCCATCATACAGAGAGAGAAACTGAGGCTCAGGGGGTGAGGTAGATTGGCCAAGGTCACACAAGCAGTAAGCAATGGAAATGGGATCTGAACCCAGAGCCTCAGACTCCAAACCCAGACCTGGACATTTCTCATTTTGGTAAAATTAAAAAAAAATAATAAAAGCTTTGTTGACATTCTTTGTTTTTATATCCTCTTGGTTTCTGAATATCCCTCTCCCTTCCCTATCCAATGAACAAATAAGCCATGTCCAATAGCATTTGTAGCATTCCACACCCATATTCCCCACCTCTGAAAAGAGAGGAAGGATCACTTGAAATTCCCTAACAAGCCTCCTAGGTTGTCTTCCTGTCTCCACTCTCTCCCCTTCCTGGCCTGCTAGATTCACCTTCCTATGACACATGCTGGATGATGCTACACCCCTGCTCAAAGCCTCTCAGTAACTCCCAGCTTCTTATTGATCAGGTTCGTGCTACTCAGCTTGACATTTGAGGCCCACCACAGCTTGGTTCCAACCTGCCTTTCTGACTTGCTCTCCCATTTCCCCAACATATCAGCCCCCCTCCTTCAGAATGGCTAGTCTCTGGACTGTTCCTCAAATATCAAGTGCCTGTTTCCCACCTCCACACTTTTGTTCATACTGTGCCCCACACAATCTCCACCCTGAATGCCTTCTTTCCTCCCCCCCCCCTCAATACCACTCATCCTTCAGGGCTCACCGTAAGCCCCTTCCCTCAACCTAGGCCCCTTCCATCTCTAAAGTGCAGCATTTATGTCTTGTACTTTCTACCAGATTGGAAGCTTCTTGGGGGCAGGCCTGGTGTTTTGTACTTCTTTGTATTCTCAGTATTTAGCACCTTGCCGGGCACATTGGAGACTCAATCACTTTAGGAGGATGAAACTCAAATGTCTCTTCCCTTTCCCCTTCCTCCATCTTAGTCCATTGAATGGCTGGCCTTCCAAGGTCCAGTTCGAAGGTCACCTCTTCCAGGAAGCCCTCCCTGTCGTGTCAGCCCCCAGCCAGAAATCATGAGCGCTTCCTGCTCCCAAGTCTCTAAGTCTTCTACGCTATGTCTGTTGTCAGGAAAACCCCACCTCTGACACAAGTCACTTGCCTTCCCATCTATAAAATGGACCCAATCATTCCTACAGTCCCTATATCAGAAGACATTTTATTTTTTAGAAGGTCAAAGGAAATGATAAAAGGAGCATATAAATGTCATGTGTTATTATTCCTGTTCTTATTCTTTCCATTTCTACATTTGATGAATTTTGGATAGAAACAATCCTTGGAAAACTCAGGGAAGCAGGTTGGTCTAGTGGAGGCAGAGGGCCTGGGTTCAAATTTTACATCTGATCCTTCCTACCTATGTGACTTTGACCTTTCCACCACGTCACTCAGCCTCCCTGGGCCTCAGTTTCCTT
Organism: Dromiciops gliroides; assembly: GCF_019393635.1. Classification (NCBI taxonomy): domain Eukaryota; kingdom Metazoa; phylum Chordata; class Mammalia; order Microbiotheria; family Microbiotheriidae; genus Dromiciops; species Dromiciops gliroides. The sequence continues at coordinate 674,487,419 of NC_057862.1, read as the reverse complement.
ATTTTTAAATTGAGGGAGTTGAACCCGATGACCTCAGAGGTCCTTCCAGATTGGGATCTTTATGGCCTTGGGGTACCTTCTGTCCCCAGATTTATGATCCGATAAGCTGCTGCTCTTCTTTGGTTCTGTCCGTTTTTACTATTCTCCTCTCTTGGGCCTATCACGTTCTACTTTACACCAAAATAATTCTTGACCATGTCTGATCCCACTGTGGGGCAGTGAGCACCCTGTAGCAATGAAGTGGAATGGCAGCCAGATTTGACACCCAAGGACCTGTGTTCAAATCCTGGCTCTGCCGTTATCTAGCTGGATGACCTGGGACAAATCATTTAATCTCTCTAGCCTGAGTTCAAATTCCACCTCAGACCCTCACTAGCTATGTGACCCTGGGCAAGTGATAGGGCCTATCTCAGCCTCAGTTTCCTCATCTCTGAAATAGGCCTAATAACATCACCTTTCTCCCAACAAGGCTCTCGTGAGGATCAAAAAAGGATAACATGTAAACAAACAGCTATGCAAACCTTAAGGCGCTATACAAATGTCAGGGTATTATTATTATTAAGGAATGGCATTTAATTAACATTAATTAAATACTAATTAAGGAGGCAATGTAGCTGGTAGAGCAGTGGCTCTGGATTTCTAGTGCTTTAAGGTTTTCAAGTCGCTTTACAAATCTTATCTCATTTGTTCCTTACAACACCGGGCAGTAGGTGATATTATTTTCCTAATTTTTCAGATGAAGAAACCGAGGCAGGCATAAGTTAAGTGACTTGCCTGAGGTTGCGGTTAATAAGTATTCAAACTCAGGTCTTCCTAAGTTCAGTGCCCTTTCCCTGTGCCACCTAGATGCCTCCATGTGCACTGTTCCTGGCACATAGTGCATGCTTAATAAATGATCTTTCTATCTGTCATGGACAGCTAGGTGGCACAAAGGATTAGGGCACCAGGTCTGGAGTCAGGAAGACCTAAGTTCAAATCTTGCCTCAGATGCTTACTAGCTGTGTGACCCTGGGCAAGTCACTTAACCCTGTTTGCCTTGGTTTCTTCATCTGTAAAAGGAGCTGGAGGAGGAAATGGCAAACTCCAGCCTCTCTGCCAAGAAAACCCCAAGAGGATTTGTTAACAACTGTTAACAACTGAACAAAAAAAAAATCTATCTGTCTGTCACATGGTCCCGACCTTTCCCCACCCCCTGCCCTGGTTTGCCCTGGTTTTCCCTGTTACGGATCCAGAATGGGCGCCGTCTCCAGCGGCCCCTGGGCCTGCGTGCAGGGCATTTAGGAACAGAGGGCTCGGCCTCTCTCCTTTGCACCTAGCTAGGGTTGGCTGACCCGACCAGTGAGCTGTAACCTTGGAAGCTACAAGACAACCATGAGATGCTCTTCTGGGAGGACGAAGTGAGGGCAACTGGGCTTCTCTGGAGGGAGACTAATGGGCTCCCTCAGGCCCCTGTCTCCCCGGGGCCTTCTGGAAGCTCTTCCCCGACTTCTTTCCATTTCTGCCGCAGGACTAAGACAGGGCAAGTCCCAGGGGAGGGGGCGATTTCACAGTGAGACAAGCCCCAGAGATGGGCTGGCCCAGCCTGCTCCTTTTACACAGGAGGGAACACGGGCCTGGGGAGTCAGGGGCTTTGCTGAGGTCATGCAGGTAGCAGGCAGCCAAGCAGAAATCGGAGCTCAGGTTTGCTAGTGCCGGCGGACCAGCCTCCCTGCTACCCCACGCTGCTTGCTAAGGACAGCAGGGGCCGAAGGTGGTGAGCAGGTGCCAGGCAGGCCATGGTGTTCAGGAAGCTTCCAACCTGCAGAGAAGGCACTCTGAATAGAAACACCCCCGCTCCAGTCCTGTGCCCCTCCTCCCCCTGCCGGGGCCTCCTGCTGAGCCCAGCATGGCCTGGAGATGTGCTCAAGGACATCAGGGGCCATGCTCAGGAGGTCCCTGGAAGCTTCGAGAAAAACCCACCAACAGCCTTTCTCTTTCCCTTTGGGGGCTCCTGTCCTTCCCCTCCCCTCTCCCCATTTGGCTCGGTGAGCTGGGATAGAGGACCTTATGGGTGCTAAAATAAAGTAGCTCATAGCTGGAGGGGTGTGTGGTGTGGAGTGTGTGTGTGTGTGTGTGTGGAGTGTGTATATGTGCGCTTATGTGTGGTGTGTATACATGTGTACTTGTGTTTGTGGTATGTGATGTGGTGTGTGGTGTGTGATGTGTGCATGGCATGTTGTGGTGTGTGTGTTGTGTGGTATGGAGTATGTGTATGTGAGCTTTTGTGTGTGGTGTGTGTTTGTGTGATATGATGTGTTTGTGTGGTATGGGGTATGTATGTATGGTGTGTGCATGTATGTTTGTGTGTGGCATGTGTGATGTGTGTGTATATGTGGTATGTGGCGTGTGTTTGTGTGATGTGGTGTGTCTGTGTGGTATAGGGTGTGTGTGATTTGGTGTGTGTATGTATGTTTGTGTGGGTGTGTGTTTGTGTGTGTATGTGGTCCACAAAGGAGGAGTAGGTCTCTAATGAGCTCATCGTGGTGAAAGGCACGCTTGTTCCTGTTCCTGTGGGCACTGCTAATCACAACATCATAGGTTTAGAACAAGAAGGGTCCTTAGAAGTCATGTCCAACTGCCTCATTCGACAGATGGAGAAATTGAAGCCCAGAGAGGTTAATCCGCTTGTCCAGGGTCACACAGATGGTAAATGGCAAAGGTGGAATTCAAACCCAGGTCTTCCTGATCAGGGCCCCTTCCACTCTATCACACTTTTGCATAGATGCATATTACGGGGACACTGTCCACACAGCCCTATGAACACCCACCCATGCAATGCCACCACACAGTGAAATATACCACATTTACATTGACAATACTCTTAGAGACATACCTATCCAGGTATATACATGTGCACCCAAATCAAGCTGCATCCTCATTCTATACACACACCGAATTTACATGGACATGCAACACCATGTGCACACATGTGTACACAGAAATGCATATACGTACCAGCTCAACATGTATCTTTACACACAGGCATTCATATTTAGTATGGACATAGCTCATCTGTCCATGCAAGTATATACAGGTATATTGTCTTAAATGTATTTATATTTGCAAACTGGATATAGGCAAACCCAGCAATATGTGTGTATGTATGCATATATGTATGCATGCATGCATGTATATATGTATATACACATACTTCCCCTGCTTTGAATACCCTCCTTCCTCACCTCAGTTTCTACAATTTCATTCATTCATTCATTCATTCATTCATTCATTCATTAGTTCATTCATTCATCTATTCATCAATCACTTGTTCATTACAAATATAGCCTGCCTATGTTAGACTCGGAAGGAGGGAAGGAGGGAGGGAGGAAGAGAGAGAGACAGAGAGAGAGACAGAGAAGAGACAGAGAGAGAGAGAGAGAAAGAGTCAGAGAGACAGAGACAGAGACAGACAGAGAGACAGACAGACAGAGAGAGATGGAGAGACAGAAAGAGACAGAGAGACAGAGAGAAAAGAGAAGAAAAAGGAGGAAAATAATTAATAATAATAATGAGGTTGAGTCTGACTGAGAGTCTTCCCTCCCCCCACTACAATTTAGTGGGGAGACAAGACAGACTCACAGCAGCATAATGTACACGATGAATGCAGGAGAGAAACACAAGTGAGGTTGTGGGGAAGGGCTGATGTGGAAGGCCATCCACTGAAGGCTTCTTAGCAGGAGGGCATTTGAATGAAGCTTTGAGGATGGGTAGGAATTCCCAAATCAAAATACTCTGTAAAGCCACCAACTTCTGACCAACTGTCACTCACAGGGCAGACAAAGCAGCCTGGCTGAAGAAAGGTGACCTGCCAGGCAGCTAAAACTCCCACCACCTTGACCACCATCCCTCCTCGGACCCTGATGGAGACAGCACTCTGGACTAAGAGTCTTGGGAATAGCTACCTATCACTGATGAATGGTTTTAATCAATTAAGAACCTATTATATATCAGTTACTGAGGATGCAAGGGAATAAGAAGGAAGAAAACAATCATTCATTAAGTGCCTACTATGTGCCAGGCACTGCTAAATGCATTTCAGATATTATCTCTTTGGTCTTCACAACAACCGTGGGAGGGAGGTGTTATCCCCATTTCAAAGTTGAGGAAACTGAGGCAGACAGAGATTAAGAGTCACAGGGTACTGGGTTACAGGCTAGTGAGTGTCTGACGCCAAATTTGAACCCAAGTCTTGCTTACTTGGAGGTAAGCTCTTTATCTACTGTGCCATGTTTGGGATATAATACTTCCTCACTCCAAGGCCAGCACTATGTCATGCTGCCTGGAAATATAAAGATAAAAATGACATGGGACCTGTTCTCAAAGGACCGATGGAGGGGACATCCCATAGAAGGGATGTGAAAATGCATCTGTTCCAATCCCATAATTTTACAGATAAGGAAACAAACCCAGAGAGTGAGTTGCCCAAGGGGGAAAGAATAGTCAGGAAATCAGGGTTAGAGGCAGGATTTGAACTCAGATCCAGCTCATTTCCATTCCTCAAGCCTATTACTTGGGGATCAGACAAGTCATCTGACTTCTCTGGACCTTAGTTTTATCAGATGTAAAATGAGAGGATTGGATTAGTTGGCCTCTACTCTCCCTCCATTCTAAAGTGATGGTCAGCTATACCTAAGCTGTCTCCCCATTCATAAGCATGTGTCTCTTAATTCAACAATGCACTTGCCTGCCTGCATAAGCACACCACATTAATGTGCATCATTGCACACATGTGATAAATGGGTGCACACAGAGGTATGCATAGCCACTCACACTCATGGGAATCATCAGATGTCCTCATTGACTAGGAGGGAGCTACCCACATCTTCCTCTCTTGCCTGGGCTGTGGAGCCGGCATGTTCTAGGGGTGGCATCCCAGTTTGTGTCATTGCAGGGGTCTGGAGTTCTCCCGTGCACTGAGACAGGGGAGCGCTGCTCAGGGGACGATGTTATGTTGGTGCTCTGAGATGCTAGAACCTGCAGCTGGGTCACATTGTACTGAACAGAGAATTCTCCCCACTGAGGCTCCTGGAGTGAATGCAGGAAGCGGACAGCAGCACTGGTTCCTCTGCAAGGAACAGTGTGTGTGTGTGTGTGTGTGTGTGTGTGTGTGTGTGTGTGTGTGTGTGTGTGTGTGTGTGTGTGTGTGTGTGTGTGTGTGTGTCTAGGAGTGCTGCTGGTACTGTTCCCTTAAGAGGGGAGCTTACCTGGGCATTCCCAGGTTTATCTAAGAATGAGCGATGTGGCTTTAGCACATTTGTCAGAGCTGAGGGAGCTGAGAGGTCACCCAGCCTGACCTCATTTTACAAGGGGAGGAAACTGAGGCAGACCAGAAGCCAAAAGGGCCTTGTCCAAGGTCACACAACAAGGCAGTAGCAGAGCTAGTCCTGGGACCCAAGTCTCCAGACTCCCCGGTCCACTGCTTCTTCTCTGATGCCACTCCAAGTGATCCTTCCTTTGCAACGGAAAGAAAACCCAGGTCTCCACGTACCCTTTGCCTCTCAGTGTGCACCCACATGTGCCCGGCTGAGTTTCTCTACATGGGTATAATCCACAAATGGACAGAGAACTCAGGCACACCAAGAGCTGCACCTTCTCACACCCTTGGGCTACATGGGTTCTAGAATGGGAAACATCATGGAGGAGGGAAGTTTCATGGCCCTAATTAGAAAAGTCCGGAAGGGAAAGTTAGACCGACGATAGAATGCTTTCTTCCCTCTCTTAGCACCTGGATGCCAACACGAGTGCCCCCTACACACACTGAACGTAAACCCCCCCCCCCACATATAAACACCCAAGCGAACCTGACCCACCAACAGAACCTCTGTGCAGACCTTAATTTTCCCAGCTGTATTTTTATCAGCTTTGTTTTCTTTTTACCCATCCGTCAAGCTGGAGATGCCATCAACCAGAGACAATTCAAGTTAGGACGTCGGGGATGTGGGAGGGCAAAGAAGCCCGGCCCTTCTGCAAAGAGGCAGCCCTTGGGGGCCAGGAAAGGACCTGAGGAAAAGAGGTGTGTGTATGTCACTTACCTAGGGGCAGGACGAAAAAGAACGGGAACCAGCAGAGGACGAAGACGCCCACCACGATGGCTAGAGTCTTGGCCGCCTTCTTCTCCCGGGAGAACTTGAGCAGCCGGACAGACAGTGAGCTGCGGAAGTTGTGGCCCTTGGCGGCTCGGGTGTCCTCGGGGCCCGAGCTCCGGCAGTGAATGCGGAGGACGATGTCCGTGGACTTGCTCCGCTCCCTCTTGACCCCAGCCTCCAGGCTCCTCGTGGTCCTCCGGGCCACCACGTAGACCCGGAAGTACATGACCAGGATGACGGCCATGGGCAGGTAGAAGGAGCAGACCGAGGAGAAGACCGCGTAGCCGGCTTCCTCGGTGATGCCGCAGAAGCGGTCGTCCGGGGGCACGGGCTCTTTCCAGCCCAGCAAGGGCCCCACAGACACCACGAGGGCCACGGCCCAGAGCAGGGCCAGGATGGCGGCCGCCTTGCGCTCAGTCATGATGGCCGGGTACTTGAGCGAGTGTCTCACCCCGACGTAGCGGTCCACCGAGATGGTGCAGAGGCTGAGGATGGAGGCGGTGCAGCACAGGACGTCCACAGCTGCCCACACGTCGCAGAAGGCCCGGCCGAAGGCCCAGAAGCCCAGAACCTCCATGGTGGCCGAGAAGGGCAGCACGGTGGCGCTGAGGAGGAGGTCGGCCACTGCCAGGTTGACGATGAAGTAGTTGGTGACAGTCTGCAGGTGGCGGTTGCACGCCACCGAGAGGATGACCAGCAGGTTGCCAGCTATGGCCGCGAGGATGAAGGCGGCCAAGAAGACCCCGACGCCCAGCGCCTGGGCGCTCACCACCACGCCCCCCACGGCAGCTGTGTCGTTCACCTCGCCCGCGCTGCCGGGGCTGCCCGCGGGGCACGCGACCCCCGGGGCTCCCGGGAAGGTGCGGTTGCCCTCGCCGCCTCCCGCTCCGACTACGGCAGCACCCCCGGCGGTGGCAGGGACTCCGGTGACAACTACTCCCGGGCTGTCCGAGCCCCCGCCACTGCCGCCGCCCCCGCCGCCCCCTCCGCCGGCCCCGCTGCCTCCCGGCCCGTTGTCAGAGCCGTGCCCGTCGAAACCGACTTGGAGCAGGTCCGGGAATGGCATCCTAGAGGGCTGCCGTCGGGGATCGGACCCGAGGGAACGCGGGGCTGGCGGGGTGCGGGGAGCTGGGCATGGCCCTCCCGCTGCGGCGGCTGCCCTCCTCCTCCTCCTCCTCCTCCTCCTCCTCCTCCTCCTCCTCCTCCTCCTCCTCCTCCTCCTCCTCCTCCTCCTCCTCCTCCTCCTCCTCCTCCTCCTCCTCCTCCTCCTCCTCCTCCTCCTCCTCCTCCTCCTCCTCCTCCTCCTCCTCCTCCTCCTCCTCCTCCTCCTCCTCCTCCTCCTCCTCCTCCTCCTGCTCCCCTGTCAGCCCCGCCTCCCGCTCCCCCCTCAGCCCCGACGGGCTCCTTCCGACAAGTTCCCACGGGCACTGCGGGGCCTCGGAGCGGGCTGGGAAGGGCGGCCGGGGGCAGGAGGCTCTTGGGGGGCTCCCCTAAACCCAGCTCCAAGGTGAAGGCGGCGAGCCCCGAGGTGGAGCGAATGGATCTCCAAGCACGGTTAAGCCAAGCCGGCTAGAGCGGACAGGAGGCTGGGCTCCAGCTGCGGTGCGGTGCGGTGCAGTCCGGTGTGGTCTGTTGCGGCTGGGGTCCGGGAGCTGTTGGGGCTGCGGTCCAGGCGGCTGCCACCGCTCGTCTCCCGACTGCTCTCGGCTCGGGCTCGGCTGGCACTTTGGCGGAGGAGAGAGAGCAGCAAAGGGGGGCTGGGGAGCCGGGAGGAGGGGCCGTCAGGAGGAGGGCTCTGGGAGGGCGGGGGTGGGGGGAGCTAGAAACTCCTTTTGGAAAGAAGGGATCCGGAGGTTGGGGAAGAGAGAGGGAGGAGAGGGAGAAGGAGGAGGGGCGGGTCTGACTTTCCAGTGGGTTCAGGAGTGGGCAGCCGGCAGCCGCAGCTTGGGCTCAGCCTTCTGCCGCAGCCTCATTCCCTAATTCTCCCCTTCCCAGCTCCCCCTCTGTCCCCCTCCTCCTCCTCTTCCCCCTCCTCCTCTGTCCCTTCCTTCTGTCCTCTGCTCTCCCGCTTCTTCCCCTTCCTCTCCCTCACTTTCCTTTCCCCTCCTCTCTCTCCTTTCCCTCCTTCCTCTGGCTCCCCCTTCCCTTCGTTTTCCTCTCCTCCCTCCCTGTCCTGCGTTTTTCCTTACTGTGTCTCTCCCTCTCTGTCCTCCTTCCTTTTCACCTCCCTCCCCTCCTTCAGTCCCCTTGTTCTCTGTCCTTGTCTCTCCGTCTCCCCTTCTAATTCTCTCCTCTTTTTCCTTTTCTCCCCTTATTCCCCTCCCTTTTCTCCTTTCCTCTTTCCCCTTCAGCTTCTTCCTTTTCCTTTCTCGTCTTTCTCTTTTCCCTTATCACCCCTACTTCTCCCCTTTCTCCTAATTCCATCTCTCTCACTTTGAGTGTCCCAAACCTCTATGCCTCCCCCATCCCTCATTTCTTTAGTCACTTTGCCAAATGGGGACAATAATAACACTTACCTCACAGGGTTGTTGTGAGGATCAAATGAGCTAAAATATGTAAAGCACTTTGCAAACCGTAAAGCGCTATATGTGATTGTAATTTTTATTGAAAAGATGCTTCTGTCCTCCCCGCACCAGCCACTAGAGGGAAGCAGGCAGTTGAGATTCTTCTCGGGTTCCGCTTCTGCAGAAGCGATGTTCTAACCCAATCGAATTGTCTTGGGATCCGACTCCCAGTCCTTCTGTGCAGTCAGCCAGCTATCTACCTCCGCTAGGCCTCCCTATTCCAGGCACTCCACAAATTGGATCCAGGCTTCAGAAAATCCTGGGAGGGAGGGGGGGGGTCATCATTGGGTCCTGTCATTAACCTCAGGGCTTACTGTCTGCCCAGAAGTGTGCTGTGTACCACTCAGAAGCAGAGAAAAATGCCTGGCCTCTATCTAGGACTATGGAGCCAGACCTATAATCATAGGTCATCATTTTGGCGAAATTGGTCAATCAATTGTTTAATTAATTAGTTGGTTAACTTAAATTGGTCAACAATTAATTAACTGCAATTGGTTAAAGGGAGCTCCCAATGGGGACACCCCCTCTACCAATGCAGATTGACACCAGTTCTCCTGTTTGGAGTACTAGAGATTTGCCTGGAGGAGGTGGTGGTGAAAAGGTCGAATAGGTAGGCCAGTGATTTTATGATTTTTTTTTTGGGGGGGCTCTCTGGAGAAGATTCAACCCTGTTCCCTGGATCATGCCATTCTAAACGCCATCCAACAGTCACCAAATGATAGGACCTCAAGGTTGGAGGGCACCTCAAAAGATGTCTAATCCAAAACATGCCTGAAGGAGCATCCCTTCTACCATGGCCCTGACCACGTGGCCACCCAGCTCTTGCCTGGAGATCTCTAGACCATCCATTCTACTCTGGGATGGCTCTCATTATTGGAAAGTTTTCCCTTAATTCTCTCAGTTTTGTCTCAAGGGAATGTGTAGAATAAGTCTAATCCCGATTTCACAGACAGATCTTCAAAATGCACGATGACAGTCTTTTCTTCTTAGTTGCTCGTTTAACAAGATCCCGAGGCCCTTTGCCATCCTGCCAGTCTCTTCTGGACACTAGTTGGTCAGTGACCTTCCTAAAATGTGGTGTACTAGATGAACACAAGAGTCTAATTGTGGTCTGACCAGGACGCCACAGAGTGGGACTTGGATCCCCCTAGTTTCAACTACTTGGCCTCTCTAAAGCCCATTTATCCTTTGGCCACCATAGAACTGCAGAGACATTGGGAGCCTTTGAGAGTAAAACACTCTGATCTTCTGCAGACAAACTATCTAACTCTGCTTCCCTCACCCTGGACCTATGAAATTGACTTCTTAAACCCAGATGTAAGATTTGAAACAACGATTTCTATTAGAATTTATCTTATTAGATTTGGACCAAATGTTCTAGCCCATCCTAACCTTTTGTGCTCCTGATACTATCATCCAACTATTAGCTATTACTTTCCACCATGACAATTTATCCTGATATGCAAATTTAACAGTCTGCCACCCATGCTTTTATCGCAGTCACTGTAAAAATGTGAAGCAGTGTAGGGCCACGTACCAAGCTCGGGGAATCCTGTCCTAGAGATATCCTTGCAGGCTGACTTGGCATCCTTAATGATTCCTCTTTGGTTCTGGATATTTACCTAGTTAATCCATTTAATGGCCCTATAATCTAGCCCAAATCTTCTCATCTTTTCTACAAGGATAGAAATGCAGAAAACATGCAAGGACAAATATTAGCCCACGAGCAATGGATAAAATTCTCCTCCTCCTCTGCTGAGTCCTGTCTTTCCTCAGGGTCCCAGAATCCTCCCTGTGCTTTGGATTTTATTTTATTTTTTTGATGGGAAATGATCTTGGGGTGGCCAGACAGGCACCCTCATCTGACCTGCGCTATTTGAATAATTCATTGTAATAATGGAAGCCCATCGACTGGGGGATGGCTGAATAAATTGTGATATATGATTATGATTGAATACTACTGTGCTATAAGAAACGATGAGCTCAATGATCTTAGAAAAACATGGAAAGATTTGCATGAAATAATGAAGAACAAAATGAGTGGAACAAAGAACACTGTATACAGTAACAACCATATTGTTTATTTGTTATTGTTCGTCTTTACTTTTTGTGTGTGCATGTGGGGGGCAATGATGGTTAAGTTTCTTGCCAGGGTCACACAACTAGTAAGTGTCAAGTGTCTGGGTCTGAATTTGAACTCAGGTCCTCCTGAATCCAAGGCCAGTGTTTTATCCACTGCACCACGTAGCTGCCCCTTTGTTTTTCACTCTTGAAGAGGACTATGACATCGGGGTGATGTCATGATTTGCACTGAATTGGATTTAAGTGAGGTAGGGCTGTGCAAATTCACCAGTCTCACTCTTTCCTCCAGAGCCCTCTGGGTCCAGTGGCAAGATATATATCAGGACAAATGGCCCCCAATGTTAAAGGCAATTGGGGTTAAGTGACTTGCCCAGGGTCTCACAGCTAATAAGTGTCTGAGGTGAGATTTGAACTCAGGTCCTTCCAACTTCAGGACCAGTGCTCTATCCACTGCACCACCTAGCTGCCCCAATATTGTTTCTTTTTGTTGTTGTTGTTTTGCTGGGCAGTGAGGGTTAAGTGTCTTGCCCAGGGTCACACAGCTAGTAAGTGTCAAGTGTCTGAGGCTGGATTTGAACTCAGGTACTCCTGAATCCAGGGCCAGTGCTTTATCCACTGAGCCACCTAGCTCCCCCCAATATTGTTTTAAGAATGACATTGAACGAATAAATCATTTCAACTCTTACAAATCTCCACAATAACTATAAAGGACATATGAAGAAAGATGCTATCTGCATCCAGGGGAAGCACTGATAATTAGAAGTTTATTTAGAATAATTTACATATATATACACACATATATTTGTGTGTAATAGTAGACATTTCTGAGGGGGGAAGGAAAAAAGAGACATTTACATGATAACTTTATTATATATTTAAAAGGAATAAGAATTTATACATGATAGATTTGCAGTTTCATGTGCAATCATATTTCATTACACTATGCTATGGAAATGCTTGTTTTATTCTATAAATGAAAAATAAAACAAAGGTGGAAAAAATAATGGAAGGTAAAGTTTGGATCTTCTGTAAACTATATATGGCAGCTTATCTGAAGCTTCAGGGCTTGTGGTGTCCACCATCTTATCTCTCTAAGACATCAGAACAGTTTAGCGATTTCTTGACATTTTTTTTTCTGGAATCATTTGATTTTTTTTTGGTGGGGTCTAGAATTATGGGCCAAGAGTCAGGACAGTTCAGGGGTGGCCCCTTAAAGAGTTTCACTCAAATACATCTTGGCTTGACTTGAAGAGCATGGTCCAGAGGGAGGACAGGATCTCCTGGTGGAGATGGCACCAGAAGAGAAGTTAGGAAGTCTGAGGGCCCAGGTACGACAGTTGTGAGATGTATGGCTTTGGGAAAATCCCTTCCTCTCTGTGGGTTCCTCCTCTGAAATGAAGGGGGCTAGTCTAGATGCTCACAGTGGTTGGTTCAAACATGGCCATTTTCTGGATCAGAGGGAAAGTGTGGAAGACTCGAGGCCAATCCCAGCACTGTAAGGATGATTTTGGGAAGAGTGGTCATGGGCTCTTCTACACTCTTCCTCAGAGCTGGAAGAAGCAGGGGCAGACAGACCCTGGAAGACACAGAGGGTACTTAAATATGGAATAAAGGCTTCAAGGAGGGCATTCTCCCTTCAGTGCCTAAGAAACTGGACACCATTTGACATTCCCTATCATTGGGAATAAGTACCTTCCTATCTGCCTGCTGGGAGAGGGAAGGCAGGGTCAATTCTCTTTCAAATGAAAGAACAATCAAACAATCACAGACTCTCTCAGTTGGGATCTATGTCAGACACCATCTGATCCTTCTCCTACCCAACTGAATGAGATTCCCATCTACGATATTCCCAGCAAGTGTTTCCATTTCAGGTTGTCATCCCCAGAACCCAGCCCAGGGCATGGCACATAGGCAGTGCTCATAAATCTTTGGCCGTGGATTGATGGCTGAAATGTCATCCAGCCTTCTCTTGAAGATCTTCAAGAAGTAGGAGTCCACTACTGGGACGCAGCTTGGTGGCACAGTGGATAGAGCCACTGGACCTGGAGTCAGTAAAACCTGGGTTCGAATCCAGTCTCATATCCTTTATTGGTTCTATGATCACTTAACCTCTGTCTACCTCAGTTTCCTTAGCTTCCTCAAATGGAGATAATAATAGCACCTCCCCTCCCCTCCAGGGTTGTTGTGAAGATCAACTGAGAGAATATCTGTTAAGCACTTGGCATAGTGCCTGGATATATATATATATATATATATATATACACACACATATATATATATATACACATATATATACATATATATATACATACACACACACACACACACACACACACACACACACACACACACACACACATATATATATATATATATATATATATATATATATATATATATATATATATATATATATATATGGTGCTATATCAATGTTAGCTGCCAGCATCAGTTTAGAGCAGCTCCAATGGTTAGATCTTTAATCCTGATGGGGAGTTGAGATAAGTCTGTCCTTCTGCACCTTCCCTGCCACGGCTCCTAGCTCTGCTTTTTGGGGGGGTTGAGGGACTAAATAAAAGCTCTAGAATTCCTCTTCCTTGTGCCTGCCTTTCAAGGGCCTGAAGACAGCCCTCATTCTTCCTCATGAAAGCCACCAAGGCCTAGTTGTGAAGGAAGTAGATTTGCAATCAGGATGATGCAGTTTGGAATCCTGCCTCAGACACTCACTAGCCTGTGATCCTGGAAAGTCACTTCTCTGCACCTCACTTTCTCCATCTGTAAAACGAGAAGGCTGAGCTTGATGACAAAGTCTCCGTCTATGTTCCTGTGTCCCCTTGTCAAGACTAAAAAGAGTCAGTTCCTAATAGGCTTTTCCCTCTTATCTCCCTCTGGGTACCATCCAGCTTCTAAATGTCCTTCCTGAAATGTGTCAAATGAACAGGATGCTCCAAATACAGCAGATAAAGGTGGAGTAGAGTAGTACTGTTACCTTTCTAGTTTCAGACATGGTACCTTTCAATACATGCCCAGGTTGTGTTGGCTTTATCGACTGTCTACTTTGTCATATCTCACACACTGAATCGTTTGGACTTCTTCAGATTACCTGCTGTTTTCTAGTTGCTCTACTCTCTTCCCATCTTGTACTTGTGAAGACTTTTTTAACCTATGTAAGGCAAATAGGTGGCTTAATGGATAGAGTTGGAATTAAGAAGACATGAGTTCGGGGGTGGCTAGGTGGCTCAGTGGATAAAGCACCGGCCCTGGATTCAGGAGTACCTGAGTTCAAATCCGGCCTCAGACACTTGACACTTACTAGCTGTGTGACCCTGGGCAAGTCACTTAACCCCCATTGCCCCGCAAAAAAAAAAAAAAGAAGACATGAGTTCAAATCCTGATCTTATTTGTGAGGTCATGAGCAAATCACTTAACCTTAGTTTTCTCAAGTGTAAAGTGGAGAAAATAATAGCACTTCCTTCCAGGATTAAATGCATAATATTTGTCAAATGTTTATCAACTGTACAACTCTATGTAAAGAGCTATTATTATTCCTACTGAATTTCATCGTATTAAATTGACCTCATGAGCTTCCAGTCGGCTGTATTTTGTGATCAATGTCCTGTTAGTTTTCCCTGCCAGTTTTGGGTCATTAGCAAATTTTCTAATCATACTATTTATGCTTTCGTCCAGGCTTAATAATGTTAAATAGCTTAGGTCCAAACATAGATCCCCAGGGAATTCCATTAGAGACATCCCTCAGGTTAATATACTAATGCTTACTCTTAGAGGTTGGCTAGTTATTCTGTTCTGAATTAATCTATTGTAATATCATGTGACTCATGTCTTATTGTCTTTTCCAAAGGAATAGATACTTTCTTCTAATGCTGTAGTAAAATTTAGATAAACCACAGCCATAGCATTCCCCTGAATAAAGGGATTTGGTATGACCCATTCATGATGAAGTCAGGCTGCCTTTTTTCCGATCACTGCTTCCTTTTCTAGATAGTCACCAACCATCCCTCTTTAATAATGTCTTTAAAATGTTATTAGAAATCAAAATCAAGTTCATTGGCCTGCAGTCTGCAGACTCCATTCTCTTTCCCATTTTGAAAACTGGGATGTTAGTCCTTCTTTAGTCATATGACCTCTCTCCCAGTCTCTATATCTTTCAAAGATCACTGGCAGTGAAATCCTGAAAGAAAGTTGAAGCACAGGTGAGATGTTTTCCAAGGATACTATGATCTTATAAGAAAATAATGGGCTTTGCCAATGCCCAAAGGCCCCAGATTGATTGGATTGACTGAGGTTGACTGACTTTGCTGATTAGTTTACTTAAAGTTAATTCAATTGAAACCACATCTTCCTGGCCCCCAAGAGGGTATTGTTCTCAGAAGCTGTGGACTCTGACCTCAGCATGGGACCACCCTCAAGTCCAGTGAACCAATGGATTTGGTTGATGCTCTCCAATTAGCTTGAAGCAGTGTGGAAGGACCACATCTCCTTGGGATGCAGAGGGAGCTTCCTCTGTTATTTTGTTGCTCAAACAGGCTGTTGATGGAGAACTGTAGGCTAGATAAGCTTTTTCTTGGCTTTCTGACCCAGGTGTTTTCTTTTTTTCATTAATAAATGCTTAATGCCCCAAACTGGTGCTAAAGCTTCTAATTTATAAGTAAACCCTAGCTAGCTTTTCCTATACTTGACAGGACAGGAATAAGGTGACCACACATTACATTTTAAACGTCACAATCCCTAATCATGGTTATTGACTGACCCTTCATTTTGAACTCAGTCTGGCCATTAGCTCTAGCCCCAAAGAAATCACCATACCCAAGTTGATCCATACCCCTCACCACTAAAGACTTTTGCTATAGGCTACAGATTGACATTCAACTCTGAGTCAGAGACATGCTAGCTCTAGTCATAGACTGACTCCTAATTCCAGCCATGGACTGACTCTTGACCCAAGCCATGGACTGGTCCAAACTTCAGAAACATGCTGACCACAAATCTTGGTCACAGGCTGACTCCTAACCTAAGCCACAAACTGACCATTATCCTTGACTATAGAGTGAATACAGGTTGCAGATTGATACTTAATTCCATGTTGGGGCTACCCTAAACCCAGCCACACAATGACCATTAATCTAAGAAATGAAAGGCTTCCTCATCCCTGGCACAGACACCTCATGAATACAGGCCACTGATCATGAGGACCAAGAAGGGGGGGGGAGGGATGACTCAGTGCAGCCCATTTCTGCAGCTGTGTAGCACAACTCAGAGCTATGATGGAATGCTCGATGGTGGTGGTGATGGTGGTCCAGGGGCTTTATCCTTGGGAAAGAAAGAGTAGCACTGAGAACAATGAAAGATGAGCAGGACAGAGGCTCTGTATTTCTTCTCCCACTCTCTAACCCTCTGTGGAGACAAGCTGCAGGGGAAAATGTAAATGTTGTTGTCTTTGCTTTTTTATGCTGTGCTTGGGGTAAATTTAATTGATTTGGAAATTAGTCACTGTGGCTTCCTTGGCCTTGGAAATGAAAGGGGGAGGCGGGGAGAGTCAGGCACAGGATGGGGTGGAGAGGAGAGACGGTACCAGAAATTATGTTCCCACATGAAGTACAAGCTGGTTGGCTTGTTGCCCAATGCTCCAGAGATGGATAATCAGGAGCTGCCTGGGGTCCCAGTAGGACTTGCTTTGCAAGTGTCTTTGTTTCTTGGGTCCTCAGTGACTCTGACTTTCTCCTTTTTCATGAGAGAAAATAAAATGTGGAAAGGGAGAAGGTCATTTCATTGACAACTTTAACCTCTAGGAAGCTTTGTCTCTTGCCTCCACTTAGATCTTTTTGCTTGTTTGCTTTGGTATGACTTGTAACTTCATTCATATGGGTGTGTTCCCTGTGTGGCAAGGCCGTCCACCAATGCAGAGTGGCAGCAGCTTGTCTATAATGTCTAGTCTTAGACACAGCCATAACCTGGAAGGGCAACCAGGGCTTTGCCTAAGGGTGCTAGTATCTGACTGGAGGCAAGCTGGTGGTCTTCTAAACTGCTTTCCCTGCAGCTCATAGACTTCTGCTGTCCTGTCCTGTTTTTCCACATCTGGGGTCTCGATGCAGTTGAACTCTCTTCTGAGGACTTTCTCCTATCACCACACCCTCCACTGCCTCTCCTTACCCTCTTGTGATGTGGGGATTGAGTGTCTAGGGTCATCGTCCCTTCATCCCTGTACTTTTCCTGAGTGTCAGAATCTCTAGTTATACATCTGGGCTTAGAGAATTGCTTGGGACACAAGAGGGTTAAGTAATTCCTTTGTCCAATGGGAACCTCCCACATATGTGAGGTGCTTGGACCTTGGTCACACAATTGGATGTGTCAGAGGTGAGGCTTTACCCTGGGCCTGAGTTCAAGGCCAATCTCTATCTGTTAAGCCATTGCCTTTGGGTTGTGATTTCAATCAGTGCTAGGGATCTCCAAGGTGGAAATTCTTTCCTGGTCCATATGGGCAATTGGATTGTAGTTTTGTCAATTTAAGTACTTCAAGCAGTGCAGTTGGTCAGATCGCCTTTCCCCAAAGACCCTCTAATTCTGGGGTCTAGTCTTCCACCAACTAGCTGTGAGACTCTGGGGAAGTGACTTCTCTCAGGGCCTCAGTTTTCCCTTTGGTTAAATGGCTCTAATGTTGGATGAATCAGTGAGAGGAGACTGAAAGGCTGGAGAAAATGAGGGTTTGAAATATGCCCAGAGGACAATGGGGAAGACCAACAAGGTCACATCTGGGCTTCAGCCCATGTGCTGTCTGATGGATGGGGTGCAAGGACCAACTGCTTTGAACTTCCAGCTGTTCCGGCCAAAATGGAAACTTGTGGTTTCCGGTGTCACTGCTGTGTTTATTTTCCCCACTTCCCCATCTCTGTGCACCCTGAGCTTCTCATCTACCCCCACATCCCAACTTGTAATTTAGTGGTACTGGGCAAGGGCCAATTTTTAGGGTCATGACATGGAAGACCAATTAGGAAAGGGCTCCGGAGGCAGGAAATGGCCAAAATCAGGCTGATGAGAATGAGATTCCAATTCTTATAATCCCAGAGTCCTGAGTTGTGAGAAAGGGGGACCAGGGCTGACCTTACTCATCCCAGAGTCGGTGGATGCCTACATACTATGGTTTGGACTATTACAATCACATCCTAAATGGCCAATCTCTGTCTCCAGGCTCTCCCCTGCCCAATATATCCTTAATATAGTTGCTACATCGATGTTCCTAAAGCATTGCTCTGACTATATCATTCCCTACTTAAGTTATTCCATTGTCTCCTTCACTAGTCAATTCAAAGCAACTCAGAAAATGCTTACTATGTGCCAAATATTTTGCTAAGCAGCAGAAATGTAAAAAAGGGGCAAAAATAGTCCCTGTCCTCAATGAGCTCTGAGTCCAATGGAATAGACAACATGCAGAAATAATATATAGATAGGATAAATTGGAAATAATCAAGAAAAGGAAAGCCCTAGAGCTAAGAGTGACTGAGGAAGGCTTCCCATGGAAGGTGGATTTGAGCTGATGTCAACTTGAAGGAAGCCAAAGAAAACAGAAGGTGGAGATAAGGAGGGAGATGAGGATTCCAGGGGGAAATGTCTGGAGGGTCTGTTTGCTGAAAAACAAGGCAGTCAGTTTTCCTGAGTTGTAACATGTATGGAATGGAATAGCACATTAAAATACTGGAAAAAAGAGCCAAGAGGCCAGGTTATGAAGGGTTTTGAAAGTCAGGATTTTCAATTGGATTTTAGAGGTAGTAGGGAGCCAATGGAGTTTTTGGAGTGGGAGAGAGCAGGGTCAGACCCATGCTCCAGGAAGATGGCTTTAGCAGCTGAGTGGAAGAAGGACTAGTGATAAAATTCAAACTCAGCCCTGTGTTTAAAGCCTTCCACAAACTGACTCCCACTTCCTTCTCGAGTCTTCTTTTTCACCATCCTCACTCTTACTTTCCATTCTAGACAATTGACCTGGTCCTGTTCTCCTCACATAAAATTCCATCTTTCCCCTTGCCTTTGCCCAAATGGTTCCCCATGGCTGTAGTGCACCCCTGCTCCCAGTCTCTACCTGTTTTCAAAGCACAGCTCCGGTGACCCCGCCCTGACCGGGCCTGCCCTTCTCCCCCTGGTTAATAGTACTTTCTACCTCTTATCATGACTTGGCATCACAGACTATGCTTTTATATTCCCTGCCAGGATAACATGTCACATCTCCCCAGTAGAACAGAAGCTTATTAAGGGCAGGGTATGTTTAATATAGGTCTTTGTAACCCTAGCACTTAGCAGCACACCAGGCACGTGGTAGCCACTTAAGAATGCCACTCGGATTCTGTCTCTGATGCTTGAAACCAGCATGACCTCCGCCAGTCCCCACCTCCCTGGGCCCCATTTTCCTCATCTGTAAAATGAGATGTTGGACTAGATTGATTCTGAGGTCTCTTCTAGCTTTAGGTCTACGATTGTCTGACCCGAATTGAATTTCAAAGGGCTTAGGTGGCAAACGCTAAGCCCCTAATATCTTCCTTATCTGTAAGTGTCTGGCTTTTTATCCTTATGGTCTCATTCTTTGGATAAAGGCAGCGTTCCTTGTTAAAATATGGATGTCCCATGGGAAAGTAGCATATGAAGCCATTATCAGCTGTTGACATTTTAGCACAAATTGGCTCGTCAGATAGCTTTCTAGTGGTGAGTGAAACTGTAGACTAGTCAGGGTCTTAGATAAGGTGAGAGAGCTTTAGCAGAGACTTTAGATGTTGGAAAGGCAGATACAAACAGGCAAAAGGATGACTAAAAACGTGCAAAAGATAAAAACATGCTAAAGGAAGATAAAAACTTGTAAAAAGGAAGATTAAAAACAGACAAAAGGAAGATACAAAGATGCTAAAGTCACCATAACTATGAAAAGGCTAGGGGCAGCTAGGTGGTGCAGTAGATAGAGTACCGACTATAGAATCAGGAGGACCTGAGTTCAAATCCGGCTTCAGACACTTAACACTAGCTGTGTGACCCTGGGCAAGTCACTTAACCCCAATTTCCTCACAAAAAAAAAAAAGAAAAAAGAAAAGGATAATGACCTTCTCAAGGAAAACTCAAGTATCTCAGTTTTGAGGGGGCAATTCAAGTCCCCCAAAGAAGCATGTTGTATGCATGTGTGCCTGCACAAGTGTGTGTTTGGAGAAATGTCCTCTGCCACTGTGCATTGCATGATAAAGCTTCATCACTATGAAGTCCTGAAGACCAGTCCACTGGCAATGGGAAGACGTTGATGGAAAGAGGATGCCATTTCTCTAGGGTCAGGCCTCCAGAGAGAGTGCTGTGGAAGGGCTCTGTGTTCTCGGAGGCTGTTGAATAATGTTGGCACCAACCTTTTGCAGGGACAGAGGGAGGGAAAAATGACTTCAAGATCCGTTTTTTTCTCTAAGCTTCCTGAGGGCAGGAGTTTTGCCTTTGTGTTTCTAGCTCTTGGCACATAGCACTTGTTTCCTTAGCCAGGGGTTCCTAATCTGGGGTTTGTGAATTTAAAAAATATATGCATTTTATAAATTTTATCTCAATATTGTTCATTTCCTTTGTCATCCCATGTGTTTTATTTGATGCATTTAAAGGCATTGTTCTTTTTTTTTTTTTTTAGTGAGGCAATTGGGGTTAAGTGACTTGCCCAGGGTCACACAGCTAGTAAGTGTTAAGTGTCTGAGGCTGGATTTGAACTCAGGTACTCCTGACTCTAGGTCCGGTGCTCTATCCACTGTGCCACCTAGCTGCTGCAAAGGCATTGTTCTAAGGAGGGACTACATAGGCTTCACCGGACTGCTGGAGGGTTCCATGGCATACAAAAAGGTTCAGAAGCCCTGCCCTTGTACCTAGGACATTTTCCCAGCATTGTAGGTGCTTATAAATGTTTATGGAGTTCAATCAAATTGATTGAATTCCATACCCCCCCATGCTGAGATCACTCTGGGGGCCTTTACAAGGGGCACCTCACATAGGTTCGGCCTTATTGTGGGGGGCTGGAGGCAAACTGAGTCTTGGAGAGTTGGTGGAAGAGTAGAGAAGGGAGAAAGGAGCTTGGCCAGGACCTCAAAGATCAATTTCATCTCCTTCCACCTTTTTTAGGGTCTGTGCAGGAATTCCTAGGTCCCTAAGGGTCCTTGAACCAAGGCGAGAATAAATATTTGTCACTTCTCTTGTTCTGCTTTCCTCAGAATCCATGAAGTGGGTGAGAAATTTGGGGAGACAGAGGTCCGACTTAGCGGGAGATTTCCCCCTTCGCTCTCTGCTCTCAATTCCCCAATTTTCCTTCGCTCTGTGGCCTCCTCCCCTCCCTCCCTCTCCTCCTTAGATTCATCTCCTGGCTGAAGTTCTGAGGTTCTCTCCTCGCCTGCTACCGGAATCTCCTCCTGCTGAGTTTGGGATTTACAGTCATTAATTAAACTCTTTCCAGAGCTGACTCCTGAAGGGCAGGCAGCCAGGCTGGAGCTGGGAATCCCCAGCCATTCTGCCCTGCAATAAAACCCAAATAATCCTGGAGGTTCTCCCTCCAGAACTGGGTGACACAGAAGAGAATTGGCCTTGGCAATAAAGAGGCAGCCTGAACTGAACCCCATTTGTGGCAGTGGGCTTTCTTATATAATAAGACTAACAATAATGATTACAACAAATATATTTTACTTGGCTGCTGGTTAGCTGATTTTTGCACAATGCCCCTAAAGAGGGGTCCTTTCTTCTGCATTGGACTTGGACTCTGGAGATCTGATGTCATTTTTTTGTTGTTTGTTTTGTTTGCTTTTTGCAGGGGGCGGGGGGGGGGAGCAATGAGGGTTAAGTGACTGGCCCAAGGTCACCCAGCTAGTAAGTGTCACGTGTCTGAGGCTGGATTTGAACTCAGGTCCTCTTGAATCCAGGACTGGTGGTTTATCCACTGTGCCACCTACCTGCCCCCTGGAGATCTGATGTTAAACCTTGTTTCTTAGGAGGCTATGTGGCACTGGGAAGGTCACAGCCTTTCTGGGTGGTAATTTTACCATTCATAAAATGGGACCAATGATGCTTACACTGCTCCAGAGAAAAAGTAAAGAGAAGTAGATCGTGTTTGCTCTCCCTGGATTTAGGAAGAGCTGGGCTGGAATCCTGCCTCAGACACTACCTGGGGGACCCAGGGCAAACCACTTTTCTGAGGCTAGATGTCCTCATTTGTAAAATGGGGATAATAACATCATCTCCCTCACATGGTTTTTGTCAAGTTCAAATGATACATAAAGTACCTTGCCAACTTTAAGGTGCTATGGAAATTTTAACTACTAGGAGTGTGCTAGAGCCAGCTCAAACCAGCTTGGAGAGCCAATCATGACATTTTTCAATATGAGCAATTATGCTTTGGAAGTGGACAAACTGTACAAATCAGGGCTTGATTTATTCTCGTGTTGGTTGCTTAGACTTTTAATTTATTGATTGTTCACTTGTTGATCGCTTAACTTGAGAAGGTGATGGAGAAAATGTTAATAATGCAGATGCAAATCTTCAAATCTGTATGTAGGTAGTTTATTGTAGTAGAAAATGTTAATAATGCATATACAACTTAAAAGTGTGTACATTTCCTCCCCTGGAAAACTTATTGTGAACCACTAAATCTAATTCATGAACAAATCACTGGTCCTCTTTAAAAATGAAGGACAAACAACAGCAACAACAATATTACCATGATCACTGACTTGATTCTAGTCTCCCTTTGTAGAAAATACTAATTTTCATGTTATATTTATTTTTGAATCTAAACCTCCTTCCCCATTGACCCAGTGAACTGGGCCCTGTAACAAAGAATAAAATAGAAGGAAAATCAAAGCATTTTGGCAAAACTAGCTAACCTGTTAATAGTGTCTGAGAGCATATGCAATGTGTGCAGTAGCAAGCACCCATAGTCCTCCACCTTTCTACCTCCCCCCCCCAAAAAAAAGTATGGAAGAAAGAAGATTTCTCATCTTTTCTTCAAGAAGAAGCTTGGTGATAGTTATACAACATTCAATTTCTCTAAAACCCATTTTTATGGGTTATAAACACTTTTCTCATAACAGCCCTGTTAGATAAGTAGTATAAGAATTATTACCTCAAGTTCAACAAAACAAGACTTTCCAGATATCTCTGTATCCTGGGTTTGAAGCAGCATCCTGGGTTGGAACTCTGTGGTTCATCACCTCTACTTTCATCCTAGATACACTTACCTTTGCTTTTAAAATTTATTTTTAAAGTTTTATTTTATTTTCAGTTCCAAATACTTTCCTTCCCCTACCCATTGAGGGCAAGAAAAACAAAACCTATTAAAAATAAGTATGGTCATGCAAAATAAATTTCTGTTTTAGTCATGACCCTCCCCTTCCAATAAAGCAAGAAAAAGAAAGAAGGACTAGAAAATATATTTCAATCTATACTCTGAGTTGATCATTTCTCTATTGAGACAGCATATTTCATCATGGGACCTTTGGATGTAGTGGGTCACTGTGTTGATCAGAATTACTAAACATTTTATAGTTGATTATTTTAACAATAATTGCTGTGATTGTGTTCATTGTTTTCCTGGTTCTGTTTAGTTTACTTTGCATCAGTTCATACAAGTCTTCCTGGCTTTTTCTGAAACCCTCACCATCATTTTTTATTACATAGTAGTAGTATGCCAACATATTCATAGACCACAATTTGTTCAGCTTTTGCCCAATTGATGGGCATACCTTTGGTTTCAAGTTCTTTGACATCACAAAAAGAGCTGCTATAAATATTTTTGTACCTATAAGTCCTTTCCCTCTTTCTTTAATCTCTTTGGCGTACAAACCCAGTAGCAGTATTGCTGCACAGTTTAATAGCTTTTTGGGCATGGTTCCAAATTGCTTTCCAGAATGATTAGACTAGTTCACAGCTCTACTAACAAGATGCACTTACTTTTGGCATGTATATAATTGGAAAGATGATTGGTTGTCTGGTGGTATAATGGTTCAGAGGTGCTATTCTCTGAGTCGTGTGCCCTACACATATATATCCCCCTTAGAGAACATGCCGACCTGTACATTTTCACAGACTGTTCCTGGACGGTCCTCCTTTCTCACTTCCACTCCATAAATCCTTAGGTGCCACCAAGGCTTAGCTCCTCTAGTTAGTCTTCCACTCACCCAAGTTGTTAGTAATACCTCAAATCCCCCTCTTTTTTGCTTTTCTGTATGTAGGTAGTTGACTGTAGCAGAATGTAAGCTTTTTGAGGGCAGGGATCATTTCATGTTTGTTTTTGTATCTGTCGTACCTGGTATGAGGGAGACAATGAATCCTCACTGAATTGAAAGAGCTTGCATTCCTCTGGTAGGATGGGGGAGACACAACTCTTGTATGATGAAGCAAGAGCGAGAAAACTTGAAGAATGAGGGAGCATGAATAACCGAAAGAGTTAAGAAAGGTCCCCTTCAGGCGGTGGCAGCTGAGCTGAGACTTGAAGGAAATGAAGGAGACAACTGAAGTGTTTTCTGGTCATCTGAGTCAGCTAGAGCAAAGGCCTTGACTTCCAAGTTGGGGAAGTTTTAGCCTCATCTGCTAGGCAATGGTAGTGGTGGTGAATGACTCCTGAATCCGAGTCTTTAAGGGAGAATGGAAGAGGAGAGAAGAGAAAAGCTGAAGAGGGAAGGTAGAATGAGGACATCGAAGAAGGGGTGGATGTGAACTGAAAAGAGAAGAACCTTTAATTAAGAGGGTGAGGATTTTGGAAATAGATTTCCAGAGGCTGGGAGGAATCCTCAGAGACTTGTTGCATTCTGGGAAATTTAGTCTAGGCAGACAGCCTTGTTTTTGTCCTAGGAAGGAAGAGTAGGCTGCCGCTGCAGTGGGAACCTAAGGTAGAGATTGAGCTCCTGAGGGGAGAGATGCTGAGCCTTCTATGTGAATAGAGTCTGCCCAGCCAGAGAGTGGATCGAGATGCAGAGATGTACTGGGGGGTTAGAGACTGGCCATTGGAAGGGTTTCATTCTTTCAGTTGCTTCTTCCCCCTCCAGGACCCTGATGATACACGTAGCTGGGGCCGACTGAGGCATTACTCCCTCCTTCCCTTCCTGCCCAATTCCAAAGCTCGTCTCTATTCCTTAAAGTTACCTTTATAATTTCTGTCAAAGTGATTTGAATCTGTTGGCTGTCAATCAATCAACTAGTAACAGTAAACACCTGCTATATGCCAGATAGTGGGGAGATAAGTACAGAGAATGAAACCATCTCCATTTACAATGAGCCCATGCTCTGATGGAGTAGATAACAAGTACATATCAATTATATACAGTATAAATGTAAAATTAAAAAACACAGACAAAGTAGCTAAATACGAGGTAGTTTGGGAGGGAGGGCATTAGCAGTTGGGGATGATGAAATTTAAGCAAAAGATGTTGCTTGGGGATGTGGCATTTAAATAGGTTTTCTAGACATAATTTCTGGGTAATTTAATCATTTTATTTATAAGGCTAGCATGTTTACTAATAAAAGGGTGGTCATTTGGCTCTCTCTCTCAGACCAAAAATCCCCTAATGGTGGTAGGTTCACAGTTTATATGCCCTTGGAAGAGTAGGAGATCAATTAACTCTGATTGGTTAACAATTAAAGAGAGAATGGATATAACAATGAAGGGCTAAGAGTGACATCATGTCACCCTTAGACAGGGAGACTATCTCTAAACCCAGACCACCCCCAGCCTTAGGTAATTTAGACAAACCCAATTTAGACAAAAGGGTCTGTCTGTGCCCCAGTTTGCTTGAATGGAATTCACCTTAGACTAGAGCAGGGCTTCTTAAACTTTTCCCACTCCCTACCCCTTTTTGCCAGAGAAATTCTTACATGCCCTTGGGTATATAGGTATATAAAATAGGTGTACATAACATTTTACTGTTGCCAAACTTTTTGCAACCCCCACATTCAGTTACACAACCCAAAGTTTAAGAAGCTTTGGACTAGAGATTCCTTGTAAGGTTGGGTGGGGTCACATAGAAGACAAGGTTAAGTCAACATTCAGAGACTGAGGTCTTGAGAACAGAAAAAGGGGGGACTCTAATATGGCCAAATCATTTCCCTCAGGGTGTTTTTGGATGAATAGGACTGTATTAGTTGGAATTGATGAGGAAGTCCATTCTAGGCATGGGCAACGACTAGGGTGAAGGCAAAAAGATAGCAGATGGAGAGCTGTGAGTGAGGAACAGAGAAAAGGCTAGTTTGGCTGAACCTCAGAGTGCATGAGTAACAGCCACCAAGACTGGAAAGATAGTTTGGGATCAGGTGATGAGAGATGTAAAAAGCTCAATAGAGGAGTTTATATTTGATCCTAGAGACAACAGGGGAGTCACAGGGTCATATCTGGGTTTAAGAAGACTTGCTTTGGCAGTGATGTGCAGGATGGGTGGGGGTGGGGAGGAGCTCAAGGTAAGGTCACAAACTAGGGGCTATTCAAGTTTTTAGTCAAGAGGTGAGGAGGGTCTACACTAGCGTGGTAGCTAAGTGAGTATTGAGAAGGGTTTAGAAGGGGGGCAGCTAGGTGGCACAGTGGATAAAGCACCAGCCTCAGACACTTGATACTTACTATCTGTGTGACCCTGGGCAAGTCACTTAACCCTCATTGCCCTGCAAAAAAACAAAGCCCCCCAACATATTGTGGAGGCAGAAAACAGGATTTGGCAACTGACTGGATCTGTAAGGTGAGGGGAAATGAGGAGTCCAGGGTAATGGTGAGGTTTTGTGGAGGAGAGACTAGTGAATGGAGCATGTTGGTGTATTCTATGTAAATGGGTACATTTAGAAGAGGAAAGGAAGGAAGATAATGAGTTATCTTTTGGAGATGTTGAGTTTAATTTATATCTCCAGCGTATCTAGTTTGAAATGTTTAACAGGCAATTAGGAAAGGGAACAAGCATTTATACAGAACCTGCTACATGCTAGGCAGGGTAGTTATGTGGTACAGTGGATAGAGCTCTGGGCTTGAAATCAAGAAGACTTGAATTAAAATCTGACCTCAAATGCTTGCTAGCTGTGTGACTCTGGGCAAGTCACTTGACTTTTATGTGCCTGTTTCCTCAACTATAAAATGGTGAAAATAATAGCACTTACCCCCCTCTCCAGATTGTTATGAGGATCAAATGAGATGACACCTGGCATATGTTGTTGTTTAGTGGTTTTCAGTCATATCTGACTCTTTGTGATCCCATTTGGGGTTTCCTTGGCAAAGATACTTGGGTGGTTTGCCATTTACTTCTCCAGCTCACTTTACACATAGCTGCCTCAATTGATGATATGGAACTGAACTGAAACTCAGGTGAGAGACTATAGAGGTTATAGAAGAAACCATGGGACCTGATGATGCTGGTGTGTGTGTGTGTGTGTGTGTGCACGCACGAGTGCGTGAAAGAGAAAGAGGAGAGATAGGAAGAGAGAAACAGAGACAGAGAAAGATAAAGACAGGTGAACAAAGAGACAAAGAGAGACATAGTAGATAGATGCAGAGAGACAGAGACATGGAGAGGGAGAGAAAGAAAGAGAGAGAAAGATATTCAGAGAGAGGTGTGGGGGTGGGGTGGGGTGGGGAGGGAAGACCAGGACAAAACCTTGGGAAACATTCCCAGTTAGGAGGGAGGTAATGTGGACGATAGACAAGCAAAGACGACAGAAGGATTCTTCAGACAGTACACCCCATCTCTTGGCTGTGGGCATTTTCACTGGCTATCCTCCATGCCTGGAATTCTCTCCCTCTTTACCTCTCACTCTTACCTTCACTGGGTTCCTTCAAGTCTTAGCTAAAATCTGACGTTCTACAAGAAGCCATTTCCAATTCTCCTTAATTCTCCTGGTGCCTTCCCCTCTATCTAGTATTCCAGTTTATCATGTCTACACTTTGCTTGTTTGTTGCCATTTGCATTTCCCTCTTTAGATGGTGTGTTCCTTGAGGGCAGGGACTGTCTTTCAGCTTCTTTTGAATCCCCAGCACCGAGCACAGTTCTTGGCACATAGTTGGTACTTAATAAATGATTGAAGACTTGACTTTCTATCCTACCATGCTGAGAGGGAATGGTGGACATTTGATTCTCTTAGTGACAGTAAATGGATGGAATTCTGTGGAGTATATTGTGGACGATGTTGTGGCCTCAAGCTCTTTGGTAATGACAGGTAGTAAGTTTCTGAGGCTGGATTTGAACTCAGTTCTGACTCCAAGTCCAGTGCTCTGTCCACTCCTTGACCTTACTGCCTCCAGGAACATCTTGTCTTTCTATGTCTTCTTTCTTCCCCTTGACCTGGGGAGCCAGCCTTTGTAGGGTGGAAGGTGCTTTCAGATCCTTGGGTGGGGGTTGTTATTTAGTGATGTCTGACTATTTGTGGCCCCATTTGGGGTTTTCCTGGCAAAGACATTGGAGTGGTCTGCCATTTCCTTCTCCAGCTCATTTTATAGATGAAGAAACTGAAGCAGACAGGGTTAAGTGACTTTCTCAGGGTCACACAAGCAAGTGTCTGGGGCTGGATTGGAACTCAGAAAGATGAATCTTTCAGACTCCAGGTTGGGTGCTTCATGCATTATGGCTGCTTTATACTTGGGGAGGGGAGGGGTATAGGTCCAAGTAGGGACTACTCCCCAGCCCTTCCTGCCTTTTTATGCAGAGCTGCTGACCAGACCAGAGGCACCTCTGAGATGCTGTCTTTGAAACTTCATCCTGGAAGCAAACATCTTGTTCAGCTCATGCTTATTCCAACAGGCTCAGGGAAAGTGCCCGTGACTATTTGGGTTGACAAGTTAATGCTTTTAAAGGAAACAACCAAAAACAAACACAGCGATTTCTTGCCTAGGCTGCCAGAGGCAACAGCAGAGTCAGGAAGGGTACCCAAAACAAACCACCCAGGGGAACTCAGCCAAATCATAGTTTGCATCTTGGATCAGAGATCCGTGTCTGGTAGGGTCCTTGGAGTCCTATGCGCTTATTTTATGGGGGAAGAAACTGAGGCCCAGAGAGGCAGAGTGACTTATCACAGTTAAAGGTCCTGTCACGTCCAGCCAGTTTGTTTTACAGATGAGGAAAAGGAAGACACACATGGACAGCAAATGAATTGCTCAGGGCTGCACACCCAACTAGTGCTGAGTGATGTGAGCCCAGGTAATTGACTTCAAGGCCGCTAGGTGGCGCCAGAGAGCGCAGAGCACTAGACATAGAGTTAGGTAGACCTGAGTTCAAATTCAGCCTCAGGCATGTATGGGCTGTGTGACCCTGGACAAGTCGCTTAACTGCCATCTATCTCAGTTTCCTCATCTATAAAATGACTATAGCAATAGCATCTGTTGTGAGGAGCAAACGAAATACTATTTGTAGTGCTTAGCATAGTGTCTGACATGTAATTGGCACTGTTTCGTGCAGAATCTCCTGGATACAACTAGAATCTGGAAGGCTGCCCCCTAAGACTTGGTGCCCATGTCCCCATTTCTCAGCAAGCCTGGAAATCTCAACATATATTAAGGGAGGTCCTATAATGCTGAAGAGGACTCAGTATTTAAAGGGAGGGGCAGAGTCTTGCTGGGGCCATTTGCTTCCTCTCCCAGCTCTGATGTCCCAAGTGGGAGGACACTATCATCTGCTTGGTTTCAGAGATGGAATTTTCTAGGCTGGAAGATTTCCCCAAAGGGAGACTGGACCAAGCAGGAGAAGGGGGTTTGCTAGGGCTGAGAGAGATTTTCAGAGAAAGGGACTGGAAAGAAGCTTAAAAGCAACAGAAAGAGGAGAGAAGAGCAGAGGGTCATTATCCTCATTATACAGCTGGGGAAACTGAGGTTCAAGAGCAGAAGTGACTTAGTCATGGTTATGCAACTATGTGTCAGAGGCTGGCTTAACACCCAGGCCTCCCCAGAATCCCAGGTCACCCCTCTTTGCCCCACGCTATGCCATACTCACAGGACTTCAGTGGGAGAATGAGTAGAGGTAGGGGAGGGATGGGACATTTTCCCTATGAGGCTGAATGCCAGGCTGGCCCCTGGCGGGGAGGGGGGGGGACCTACCTGGATGGGTTCGTTTGTTTTGAGATGAGAAAAGGTTCCAGGTAATCCTCCTGTTTCTTTGGCAGCCCCATCCTGAGACCACCAGGCAGTCTCCGTGGCAACAAAGTCTCTGATATGCCCACAATTCCTCTCTCAAAATATACCTGCCAGCCATCTCTGACTCACTCCTGGATATAGGAGGCTGCCCAGTGCTTGCCTGGGGACCTTCCAAACCCACGCCCCATCTGGAGGAAATGTTGGAGTTTTCCGGGCAGAGGCTTTCTTTTGGGCACATCACATACTGAAAAATAACACTAGCCCATGGGCTGGTGCTCTGGCTTACAAACCACTCAGCAGCAGTGACTTTGCTCCACTTGGAAGCCTGAATTATTGCCCCAGCCCCATAATGGGTATCCCTGCATCCAGACTCCTCTTGTTTTAATCTATCCTCCACACATTTCACATTGATGTTCCTAAAATGCAGGTCTGCCCATGTTCCTAACTCACTCAAGAAGCTCTGGTGGCTTCCTATTGCCCTAAGAGAAAATGAAAACTTCTCTGTTTGGTCCTTAAAGACCTTCACACCACTGCTCCTGCACCTTTCCAGGCTTATTTTACTTTCTTCTTTCTTACACATTTCATTCTTCTGCCAGACAGGCCCACTTGCTGTTCCCTGCACAGTATGAGTCATGCCCTGCCTCAGCACAGGCTGTCCCTCATGCCTGGAATGCCCTCCCTGCTCCCCTGAACTTTGCAGAAGCCCTAGTTCTTTCCAAGGCTCAGCTCAAATGCCACTGGTTTTCTTTTTCACTTGGCTAGACTTTTTGCGCTGCTGCCTGAACTTACCTGTGGCCTCCAATCTGTAAACATCAGTCTTTTGCTTTACTGATAGAGTAGCTTTAGGGCAAGGCAGCTAGGTGGCACAATGGATAGAGCACCTGGATGTAGAGTCAGGAGGACCTGCGTTTAAACCCAGCCTCAGACACTTACTCAGATAGGTATGTGATCCTGGGCGAGTCACTTAGCCACTGTCTGCCTCAGTTTCCCTATCTATAAAATGGGGATAATAGCAGCCACCTCATAGGGGGTGTCATGAGGATCAAATGAGATAAAATATAAAGTGCCTTACAAACTTTAAAGCACTATATACATGCCAGTTGTGATGATGATTATAATACTATATCTGCTACCTCAAGGAAGGAAGTCACTGAATTTCTCTAGGTCTAAGGCCCCTCCTGTTACGGTCCCTTCCAGCTCTGTCCCACGATCCTCACGCTCCCTCATGGAAAAGGGGTCTCTTTTTCTTTGTCTTAGAAACAATTAAAAAAATTGATATCTTTTATTTTTACTTTACCCTGTATGCCCCAGGTATTCCTCCTCTTGCCCTGTCCAAGGTAACTTTCTTGTATACTAGAGGATTTTTTTAAAGAAAAAGAAGAAAAAATTAGTCACTAAAATCTTATTTCCAGACAACACTGGTGCTGCAGCTGATTCAGAGGCTCTAGGGATCTCTATCTCTGGAGAGGCCTTCCTGGGACTGGGTCTGTGTCAGGGTGACTGTGGGGTTGGGCTCCACTCCTGTCTCAGCACAGCAGCTCCCTCCTTCCAACCTTCCCTTTTTTTGCGGGGCAATGAGGGTTAAGTGACTTGCCCAGGGTCACACAGCTAGTAAGTGCAAGTGTCTGAAGTCAGATTTGAACTGAGGTCCTCCTGAATCCAGGGATGGTGCTTTATCCATTGCACCACCTAGCTGCCCCCTTCCAACCTTCCAAGCTGTCCTTGGTTGGAAGATGATTTCAGCACATTCTTCTGTGGGTTTTGCTGCTCTAAGAATTGTCTTATGACATTATTTGAATGTTTTTTGGAGCGATCTTGTCATGAGTTTGAGAGCTCACTGCCTTTCCTCTGCCATCTTGCAGTAGTCACTAAAATCAATCAATACAAGAATACTTTGAAAATACACTCACTGTTCACCCCTGAGGACTTCCCACCCCTGCAAAGGAGGGGACACTCAGATTCCCCATCTCTTTGGGGCCAAGTACATTCTTTGTCATTTTTCCACATTCATTTTTGATTCTTTTGGGATCATTCTGTCCATTTACATCAATGGAGTCACAGTTTTCTTGGTTCTGATGACTTCCTATTACATCTCTGTGTTTTTTTCATGCTTTTCTGTATTCATCATACTTGTTATTTTTTATTGCACAGTAATATTCCATTCCATTCACATACTCTGCTTGTCTAGCAATTCCCCAAAACATGGGTATATACTTTGATCCCACTTCTTTGATATCACAAAAATAGATTTGCTAAAAATATCTCATTTTATATGGGATGGAACTTTCTTTTCACCAATGACATCCTTGGAATATTTGCCTTGTACTAGAATCTCTGGATCAAAGGTTATAAACACTTCATTTGCTTCTTTTTATTATTTACTTCTTTTATTTACTTAATTTCAAATCATTTCCCAAAATGGCTATATGAATTCACAGCTCCACTGGCAATGCATTAGTAGATTTTTGAAAACCTGTTCTAGGATATGGGAAGAGATAAATGCTGGCAATGAACTGAGGAGGGTTGGGGGCAGTAAAGGGACATTCAGGACTGAGCTAGGAGGATAAGAACCAAGAATTAGTCTGTGCAAACAGAAAAAAGGAACATAATGGACAAAGCTGTAACTAGCAATTACTGCATAAGAGGAGGCTGGCACATAACACACCCTCAGTCAGTCTGAGAGAGGATGTGTGGTCATGGAGATCTTGGAGTGATTGGTGGGTGCTGCTTCTGGGGAGGAGGGAAATGAACAAGGCAGGATTCCACGGGGCAAAGAAGTATTGATGTAAGGCTAGAAGAGACTCCTGAGGTTGTTTTGACCTATATCCTTATTCAATACATGAGGAAATTGAGACTGAGGGAGATCAGAGTTAGGTCACCCAGGCAACAAGCAACATTGGCAAGATTTGAACTTGGGTGTTCTGACTCCAGAAACTGTGCTCTTGTTACTGTTTTTACTGGGTTCTCAAGGGGCTCCCATCATCCTATCACCTGTTATTTCCATGCCATATGCTGTGCAAGGTCTTGCCCACTGCAATGTAAGGTGCTTTTGAGAAAGGATTGTCTCATTCATTGTCTTTCATGGTCTTTAGTGTCCAGTGTCTGGAACATAGTAGGCACTTTATAAGTACTTACTGATCAATAGACACTAACCTCAGTGGTCTCTACACTGCTGCAGGACCAGTGCTGTCTGCACCCTCTATATTTTGGTGCCCTGGGCAAAGGCTGCTTCACACTGCCCTGGTTACAGCCCTGAAGAGAGTTTGGGAAAGGGAGCAGTGAGAGGAGAGATGTTGGTGGTGGATTTTAAAGCACCCAGGGTTTAGACTTTAGGGAGGGGGGCAATTTCCGGGAGAAGATTAAAAAATATGGAAATCACCTCTTTCCTGTTCATTCAGTTGGTTAAGAGCCTTTTTTGTTACATAAAGTCATTTTCAAGGATTCATTTTTACAATGAGCTGCCAAATGGCCCTTCCTTCTCTGAACTTTGAAGGAAAATGGTCCATGACAGCTCGAATCCTGCGGAGCATCATTAAGGCTCTTTTACCATGAATGAGTACAGTGATTCCCAAGCAGCAGACTCTTAGCCCTTCTGGGACAAACAGGCAGCCTGACACCCAGCCACACTTGTACACACTTTTTAGGCAGGAAAGAGTTTTTTGACCTTTTATATCTCAGGTCCAACCCTGTGCTCAGCTATACTGAGGGGAGGAAAGCAGGAGAGAGCAGAGAGAGCCCTGGGCTTGGAGTCAAGAAGATCTGAGTTTAAATCCAGCCTCAGATACTTACTAGTTGTGTGACTCTGGGCAAGTCACTTAACCCCTGTCTGCCTCAGTTTCATCATCTCTAAAATGGGAACAATAATAGGATCTACCTCACAGAGTTGTTGAGATCAAATGAGACAACATCTGTGTTTCTCAGACCTTCAAGTGCTATATAAATGCTAACTATTACTAAATGTTAGCCATTCGGATCGCTAAGGAAGTAGAATTCAAACTGAGGTCCGTATCCAGCAGTTTTCCTGTGATGCTATATTGCTTCTTCAAGATACGACATGAGCTGGGCCTCTGATTTCGTGGTATAGGGAGTTCCCAGTGAGGAGCCTCCCC
The DNA here is from genome assembly GCF_019393635.1 of Dromiciops gliroides. Lineage (NCBI taxonomy): Eukaryota > Metazoa > Chordata > Mammalia > Microbiotheria > Microbiotheriidae > Dromiciops > Dromiciops gliroides. The sequence continues at coordinate 674,453,452 of NC_057862.1, read as the reverse complement.
ACCCAATGCATTTTCTCTGCTATTTATAGTAATAGAGAATGCTTAGGGCATTGAGAGGCTAAATGATTTATTAAAATGGCTTACTAAACTATCTGGCTCCCAGAAAACTTCCCACCAACAGTTCTTACCCAGTTCTAATACCAAGTTCTATCATATAGCCAGTATGTGTTATAGTGGGAACTTGAGCCTCGTTTTCTCGTTTCAAAGGCCCACTCTCTAGGCTCTCACTGAGACGCTGCCTTTTGGGGATTCAGAATTCTCCAAATATGTCTTCAATGGCCATTCCCAACATGTTTGGTTAATGTAGACTAGTAAGGCAAATAATAATTGGAAATGAAGCAGTGCAATAATTCTCTACTCCCATTCTCAAAGTGGGTACCATATTTCTGGTCCTAGAAGGGGTAAGGAAGCGATCTCTCCCATGTGGGTGGACAGAGCGGGGAACACATTGCCAGACATTCTGCAGTTTGGCTTCTGTTTGGGGTTTGGCCTTGGTGGCTGCTGAAACATCTCAAGGGCTAACATTCGCATGGTTGGGTCTGGGATGCTGGGCTTTTGCTGGGGCTCTTATCAGCCTGGCAGAGAAAGTACAGCAGTAAGAAGCGTTTCCTTACTGGGAAATCCCTATACCATTGAAATCAAAGGGCCAGCTCATGTGGCATGTTTGCAGACACTGCTCCCCACTTCTGCAAGGAGACATTCTCAGTCCATCTTAATCTTACTGCCTCCCACCTTGGATCATCTCCTGTTGATCTTGCATATATCTTGTTTGGATGTAATTGTTTGCATTGTCTTCCAAGTCAGACTGGGACTGTACAATTTTTCCTTCTTTTGTGTCCCTAGGATTTAACCCAGGGTCTCAAAATTCATCCATGTGGCCCCTTTTCCTTTTTCTATATTGATGGCCGCCAGGTTGGTTCTACTCTGGCTCTGCCCACACCTGTACTCAGGTTGCCATGCTTGTTAACCTCATGACTCCCAGAAGACTCCCAACCAATAGGAGTCCTCACTCAGTTAGTTACAGCATTGCCTTTTGGTTGGACAGACAGCCTCTTGGGGAATGGTGTCTCAGTATTGCTTCCAGTGAGCAATCTTTCTAGGCCTCAAGCATCATGAGAAATGAAGAACTGGAGTCTCTTCTCCTTAGTTGTGCTGGTGAACCACACAGGGCTGTGAAGGCTTGTGTAATATGAGGATTAGTGGAAAGAAATGGGCATATTTGTGCCAGTTAAGCAGGGCAGGCTTGTGGAGGGGGGTCGGTATAGTAACAGCCAGCAGGGATCTGGAGGTCTGTCATGTGGAACAGGCATTAGATTTGTTGTTTGGCCCAAGAGGAACAATGGGTAGAAATGAGCAAGAGGCTGTTTTAAGATTGACATTGGGGGGCAGCTAGGTGGCGCAGTGGATAAAGCACTGGCCCTGGATTCAGGAGTACCTGAGTTCAAATCTGGCCTCAGACACTTGACACTAGTTGTGTGACCCTGGGAAAGTCACTTAACCCTCATTGCCCAGCAAAAAAAAAAAAAAAAAAGGAAAAGGAAAAAAAAAAGAAAAAAAAGAAAAGAAAAAAGAAAAAATAATATTGACATCGGGGAAAAAATGTCCTAAAAATGAAGGTTGTCCCAAAGTGATATGAACATACTCGGGAAGGGGAGGGGGTGGGTATTCAGAGAGAGGCTGGACAACCAAGCACCTGTAGGGTGTGTTATAATGGAGAGTCCCCTTATGGATTGGACTGGGTATCAGCTGTGGTCCCTTCTACTTCTCAGTCTGCCATTCTATGAATTGCTGTGAGAACTTGAAGAGAGATGGATAGACGGCTCTCTAACAGGGCCACAGAACAAGTTTGACCCTGTGATAAAATACGGCTTGAGTGTTGGCAGTTATTATCCCTCCAGGAATAGTCTGGGAGTCTCCTTCCTCCCAGAGATGCTTAGTTCCTCCTAGACAAGGGGAGCTCTGATAGCCAGCTCTTCAGAAAGCCCTAGTTCTGATTCCTGATACTGTTATTTCTCCCTCTCCTGTTTTGTAAGTGGCAAAGTGCTGGGCCTGGAGTCAGGAAGACTCATCTTCCTGAGTTCAAATCTGGTCTCAGACACTTACTAGCTGTGTGACCCTGGTTAAATCACTTAACCTTGTCTGCCTCAGTTTTCTCATCTGTAAAGTGAGATGGAGCAGGAAGTAGCAAACCACTCCAGTATCTCTGCCAAGAAAACACCAAATGGGGTCACAAAGAATTGGACATGACTGAAAAATGAGTGAACAACAACAATGCACATCTCTCTCCTCCATGTAATACAACTCTCATTCTTTGGCCTGGAAAGAAGAAAGAGAAAAAGGAAGGAAGAAAAAGGGGAGCAAAGATGGTAAGAAGAAAGGAGGAAAGAAAATAAGAGAGGAAGGAAGAAAAGAAAGAAGAGAGGAAGGAAACAAATGTTTATTAAATGTTTACTCTGTGTCAAGCCTAAGTAGTCAGGACATAAATACAAACAAAAAGACAGTCTCTTGCCCTCAAGGGGCTTGAATTCTAAAAGGGGACAAACACACACAAAAAAATAGGAACTGAAAAAAGGAGAGGGAGCAAACACAGGCACCCAAATGAGGGTGTGGGTTTGAAGTCTGGAGGCCAGGAACAGGACCAGGAGGAGAATGAAGTCCAGCCCAGACCATGGCACAAAACAGAGGCTCCAGGATAAATTTGCCAATTGGAGAAGGCGTTACTGAGGGTTACTACAGCTTGAGAGGGGCACAGCGGTTGTTGAATATTTCACAGCGAGTGGGAGGGAGGTTCCAGTACAAGACAGTGGCAGAGATTTGTCTTCAAAGTCCTGAAGCCAAGAATAGGGAGGGGGCGGGGATCCCCAGGGACTCACAAGATGTCTATCACGAGGCTTCAGTTTGTGTTTTTTTTTTTTTTCCAGTTCACTCTTGACTTGTCCCTCGGGGGTCACCATAAACTCTGAGCTGGTACTCCCAGCATAAACTCGACATCCAAGAAATGCCCAAGCTAGAAGGGCCCTTAGAACTCATCTAGTCTAACCCTCTTATTTTACTGAGGAAGAAACTGAGTCCAAAGGGGCAGAGGGACTCGATCCCCAGTCACTGGTGACACAGTGAGGACACCAGCACTGCCACCACCAGCAATAATGATAATATTGGCTAACATTTCTATAAGGACTCAAGGTTTGCCAGGTTCTGTAAATGTGCTCTCAGAGCCCAGGATTCCTTGCTTCCAATCTATTATCCATATGATTCTGTTTGGGTACAGCGGGATCTGAAAGAATGAGGATTAGCTCCCAGGAGACTGTGGCCTTAATTGGTTTTCCTCTTTGGCGGGAGGCCAGAGTCTATCTTTGAGCCTGGGAAGAGATGGGCTAAAGAAGGTTTATAATGGTCACCTAACACTCAATGTAATCCCACCATCACGAGGAGGCACGATTGCGAAAATGTATCACAACTGGAGCAGTCCTGGTATAGTGGAAAGAGTGCTGCCCTTGGAGTCAGGAGAGTTCTGGGTTCAAATCTTTCCCTTTACACTCATTAAACTCATGACTATGGGCAGACGGTACAACCTTTTGAAGCTCATCTTTAAAATGGGTAGGGGAGAACCCTGTAGCTCTTGCTTTGCAGGGATCTTAAATAAGGGACCCTAGAGGTCATCAAGTTCAGCTGCTGAATTTTATATATGAGGAAACTGAGGCCCACAGAGTTGGAGCTACTCACCAAAGACTGTACGCATGCCATGTGGCAGGGTCAGGATTTGAATCCAGATCTTCCAATTTCAAAGCTAGTATTCACTTCACTCCAATGTGCTGCCTCCCTGAGGGTGCTGTGGAGATCAAGTGAAATGATGCACATAAATTGCTTTGTGGCTCTATAAATGTTGGCTCTTATTCATTGGCTCATCAGGGATCTACTGTCCTCCCCACATTGTGCTTCTTAAGAGATCACTGTGTTCCCTGATCCGTACCGAGTAGCGTCCCTCAGACAAAATTGGTGTTAAAAAAGCTAGGCTTTTACAGACCAGAACAGCTTGGAATGATTAAAACCTTGTACAGTTTCCCAAATGAAGGCCAGCCCAATGTGTTCCTCTTACTCACTTCTGGGCCAGCTCCTTTTCCATCTGCAGTGCCAATCGAAGGTAGGTCCTGAGGCTCAAATGAGAAACTAAATGGAAAATTTGAAAATGCTTTAAATTGAACAGACCAGTGGTACTACGTTAATATGTGTAGGAATGTCAATCATCATGACCATTGCACTGGGCGGCTGTCCACCTGTATGTCAGACTCTGCACCACATGCATTTTTCGTCCACTTTGCTTCTGTGTGGATGTCTTGGCCAGCCCCTTGACTGACCATGGATGTCCTAAGGGAAATGACAGCATACTGACAATGATGCTTTTTCTACTGTAAAGCTACTTTCCATCTATTCTATACATATTTGTGTGTTCTAACATGCACATTATTTTCTTTCTTTTTTTTTTTTGGTCGACATTATTTTCTTCATTAGAAAATGAGTACCTTGAGGTAGAGACTGTATTTGTTGTTTTTAAAAACTCCAACTCTTAATCAGTCAATGTTGTTTGTCCTTTGTTTCTTGAAGAGGACTATGACATTGGGGTGGTGTCATGACTTTCATTGAATTGGATTTAAATGAAGCAGAGCTATACAAGGTCACCAACCTCACTTTCTCCCCTGGAGCCATCTGGGTACATTGGCAAGATATGTTATCAGGATGACTGGAGATGGCCCCGGATGTTATAAGGTAAATGGGGCTAAATGACTTGCCCAGGGTCATACAGCTAGTCAGTGTCTGAGGTGAGATTTGACCTTAGGTCAAATCTCTGCACTGTATCACCTAGCTGCCCCTAATCTGTCAATAAACATTTATTATTTAAAAAAAATTTTTTTGCAGGGCAGTGAGGGTTAAGTGACTTGCCCAGGGTCACACAGCTAGTAAGTGTCAAGTGTCTGAGGCTGGATTTGAACGCAGGTCCTCCTGAATCCAGAGCCAGTGCTTTATCCTAGCTGCCCTCAATAAACATTTATTAAGCACCTACTATATAGCAGGCACTGTGCTAAGTTCTGGGGATACAAAGAAAGGCAAAAGACATTTCTTCCCCTGAAGGAGCTAACATTCTAATGGTTAAGACAACACATAAAAAGAAGGTGAAGTAGACATGGAGGGGTGGGGTTGGAGGGTGGTTACCTGGCTCAGAGGCATGATGCAATCCAGAAGTGCAGCCAGGTGAGAAAGAATGGAGATGCTGCCACAGGTGCTCTCTTTAAATGGGAGACCTGGGAGGAGCTTCCCAATGTCCACCTTCTTCTACCCTCTCCAGTTAGAGGGAGGGAGAAACCCCAGGTACTGAGGAGGTATGGATTTCAGGGTCAATGTGATATCACAGTGTGATGAGATTCTGGAGGGTATGGTGAAGTTGAGGAGTACAGTCAGATGGGAAATGAACACAGTGCTTAGTACACAGTAAGCACTTAATAAATGCTTGTTGATTGATTCACCCACCCATTCAGGGGGAAGTAGCACAAATGACTTCACGAGGAATAGGTGTACTCTGAAAAGGAGATGGGCCATGCATATGGTGAAGACTAGAGTTGCTGCCAGCTCCAGTGGTGCACTGGAACCCACAAAATATTAAAAAGCCCAGAAGAAGGCATTGGATAGACTCTTTCTGGAGGCTTTGTGGAAGGACATGGACAGGAGGACCCAACATTCTATCTTTCTAACCTTGGTATTCTTCTGGTGATGTTGTACGGCCATTGGTTATGTCATACTATGATCTCCAAAAATGGGGATCGAAGATCACCCAAGGGGCATGGAGAGGTATAATATGGGCATAAGCAGGGTGTAATATGTTATGAAGGAATTACACAGAAAAAGGAAAATTAAAGGCAAATTGAGGCTTGATAATAGGAAGAACTTTAACTAAAATAAGAACTGGTCAATCAATAATGGAATGGGCTAAGAAGTAGTAGGTTCTCCTTTATTGGCAATTTTCTTTTTCTTTTTCCTTTTTTTTTTCTGGTGAGGCAATTGGGGTTAAGTGACTTGCCCAGGGTCACACAGCTAGTACGTGTTAAGTGTTTGAGGTCAGATTTGAACTCAGGTCTTCCTGACTTCAGGGCCAGTGCTCTATCCACTGCGCCACCTAGCTGCCCCTTATTGGCAATTTTCAAACAGAGAATGGACATCCACTTGTTGGGTGTGTGATATTTTTTAAAAATTAAATTAAATTAATTTTTTAGTGTTACATTTCAAGTTCCAAACTGTTTCCTTCTCTCTTTCTCTGTCCTGCACTAGATAAGGCCACCATCTTACACAGATTAATAAATATATGGAAAACCATACTATGCATAGTTCTATTCATCAGTTCTTTCTCTGGAGATGTATAGCATCTTCCTTCAAAGGTCCTTTAGAGTTGATTTGAGTGGTACTCAGAATAACTTGATTGTTAACAATTATTCTTTGAACAATATTGTTACTGTATATGACATTTTCTCTTAGTTCTGCTTATTTCATTTTTCAGTATTTCATGAAAGTCTTTCAATGGTTGTGTTATAATAGTGATTGCTTTGGGGTATGAATTGGGCTGGATGGGTGATAGCATCCCTTCCAGGTTTCAGATTGTGTGTTTCTGTGCAAGAGTATAAAGGATGTCAACAATGAATTTATTGTTGGAAAAATGTAAGGGGCTGGTCATGTAATCAACAGTGAGGGATGGCCAGGGGACATGCCAGGGGCTTTCACAATGTCAAGAGAACTTGAGAAAGGTCTTGGGGTGGATCCTTTGTGTAAAATGATCCAGAGGAGAATCACCGGACCAATGTATCCATTATTCTATGCTATGCAGAAGATTTCCCAAGTGATTAAAATACAGTAGTAAGAGAACAAATTTATAAGCCCAATTCCCTATGGCCCACCTTCAAATCATGTCTCGGACAGATAATAGCTGTGTCACCCTGGAAAAGTAAGGCATCAAGAAAACTTGCACAATGCCTAGCACATAGTAGGCACTCAATAAATGCAATTGACTTGTTTGACTTTCTATGAGCCACATGGGACTCTGTGTGTGTGTGTGTGTGTGTGTGTGTGTGTGTGTGTGTGTGTGTGTGTGAGACAGACTGACGGATGACAGAGAGAGAGAGAGAGAGAGAGAGAGAGAGAGAGAGAGAGAGAGAGAGAGTTTTTGACTGACTTTGGGTTCAATAATGGGTCTTTACAGTATTTTTTTGTGTTAAAAATAAAACCCTTTTAATGTAATTGTCTTATTACCATGAATGCTTGTAGAGGAGCTGAGGGCCCTTTTGGGAAAGAAAAATGACCCATAGAATAAGGTTCCCAGGGTTTCCCTGTGGGGGTATATGGCAGAGAGATTTTCAGAATGAGCTAGACACTGAGATTCCCAGGGATTCCCAGGGTGGAGGCAGATTTTGTGAGAATGACTTCCCAGATATTACCCAGGCCCTAGTAACAGGAGAGATGCTCTGCCACCAGCTTCAAGGAGTAGAATGATAGACTTCTTGAAAAGACTGTAGTAACTGGGTCTTGAGTTGGAAGAGGGATCACCTCATTTTATAGAGGAGGAAAATAAAGCCAAGAGACATTTATGGTGGACTGTTCAGCGTCATGGTTAATTTCTGAATTGAAACCAGAATCCTGGTCTCTCAAGTGTTGGCCCAGGGTTCTCTCCACTCCAGCAAGGCTGCCTCCCCCACCTTCTGAATGAGCTGCTGACGTCGACTGCCCTTTTCCTACCTTAATTAGCTCCATTATCGTGGGCTGCAATCCAATTCCATTTGATATATGGTATGCTCAGGTGGCTCTAATCAGAAGGCATACATTAATGAGAACGCCTACGTTACTGTGGAATATTTAATTCTGCCTGAATCACCCCTTCTTAACAGTCACCCATCTCTCTTGGCAAAGTATTAGAAGTGTAAAACTATAAAATGTTGTCAAGCTGTATTTTCGTGCTTGACTAAGCAAAGTAAAAATGAGCAGATCTCAAAATAATCACCGAATCCTAGAATTTAGGACTGGAAACTGACATAGGTTATGTACAAATTCAATTCGATGCAGCAGATAGTTATGAAATGCCTACCATACCACAAATTCAATAAACTATTATTAGGACTTTTTGAGTGTGTAGGACACTGTGCTAGGCACTGGGGAAAAATAAATATTAAAAATGATGCTTCCTGTTTATGTTAATCCCAGTTTAGTAGGAAAAGGGAAGAAAAGACAGGGGACATCATTAAATCTGTTTTCAAATATTCCAAGGGCTGCGTCCTGAGAGGGGAGAATTAAGCTGGTTTGGTTTGGCCCCAGAGGGGAAAACCAGGAGCAAAGGGTTGGAGGTGTATGAAAATAGGGGTTTGAATGGAAAAATGAATACATGAATACACGTATACATGGCTTTCCATGTATTCAGAGCTTACTATGTGCCAAGCAAGCACTGTGCTAAGCGCAGGGGATACAAACAAAATTTGAGTCAGGCCTGCTTTCTCATACTAACTGGGAGAAACAAGACAAAAAAGAAAGTTCAGCTATAGGGTGGATTGAAAGGCCAAGCAGTCCTAAGGGTCAGTGGCAGGGTAGATGGCAAGGCCATGGGCAAGTCAGATGATAGAGCCCTGGGGTCTGCAGGGGTAGTCAACATCAAGTTAAGAAGCATTTATGAAGCTGCTGCCATGTTCCAGGCACTGTGCCAAGTGTTGGGAATATAAAGGTAAAAGACATCTGCTGCCCTCAAGGAGCTCACAGTCTGACGATGGAGACAATGTGCAAACAACTGTGTACAAACAAGGTTTAGGAAGGACAGAAGGAAACATGACTTAATTAAGGACCTACTATTTGATTTGAACTCATCTTCCTGACTCTAGCCTGCCTCCTACATAGGATATATTGGAAATAATCCTCAGAGGAAAGATAATAGGATTAAGGGTGATCGGGAATCCTTTGTGTAGAAGGTGAGATTTTAGCAGAGACATGAAAGAAGCCAGGGAAGCCTGGAGATGGACGAGCAGTCTAGGCATGGGAGAAGACCAGTAAAAATGCCTGGAGCAGAGAGAGGAAGATCCTGTTCTCAGAGAGGACACACGTCTGGAGAAGCCTAGCACTACTATGTCTAACCAGAAGGAATAGAGTTGTTGACCTAGAGCTTATCTAAACAGTGTGAAAAGTCCTGTTGCTCTTCCCTCCAGGCCTGTTATAATTGTTACTGAGTCGTTTCAGTTGTGTTAGACTCTTGGTGATACCATTTGGGGTTTTCTTGGTAAAGATACTGTAGTGGTTTGCTGTTTCCTTCTCTAGGAAACCAAGGCAAAGAGGGTTAAGTGACTTACCCAGGGTCACACAGCTAGTAAGCATCTGAGGCTGGATTTGAACTTAGGAAGATGAGTCTTCCTGACTCCAGGCCCAAAGCTCTGTTCACTGCTCTATCTAGTTGCCCACCTTTCAGATTTAGGCACCCCAACAGAGCCTGGGCTACCTGGTGACTGGGGAGGGGGTGAAGGGAAGACAAAGGGAGGATATCTTCATCCCCTCCTGACTCCCCCTGGGTCTCAATCCCAGGACAAGCTTTTTTTTTTTTTTTAACAATCGTAGCTATCCAAAAATTAAATGGGCTGCTCCAAGAGGAAGCTAGCATCTCTGAGCCAAGGTCGGATGGCCCTTTTCCAGGTCTGGTGTGGAGGGACTTCTTGGTCAAGCATGGCTTGGACCGGCTGGCCTCTGAGGTCCCTTCTAACACCGGCTACTGGGATCCTGAAAGGGGGGCTACAGCTAATCCCACCCTGATGTGGCCAAACTTCCTAGCTGGGAAACATGGACACTCAAGACAGAATTGTGGGGAGCTATTGGTTCTTTGTGGATGACCCCCAAATGTTTACTTGCAGCCACAGACCCTTTCCCAAATGCCAGACTTCCACTTTACACCCATTTCCCGATTAGCTCTACCTGGATGTATCAGTAATACCTCCCAACCTGCCCTGGTCAGACCACACTGACATATTGTGTTCTGTTTTGGTGCCATCATTGGGAAGGACATGGATGATCCAGAGAACCTTCGGAAGAGGACAAGTAGGAAAGTGAAGAAGAGCCTGGGACCTGGGTCATATTAGAAGCTTGAAGGAGGTTGGGATATGTAGCCAGGGGAAGAAAAGACTTAGAGGAGATGTGATAGCCATCTTTAAGAATCTGAAGAGCTCTTCTGTGTAGGAAAGATTTGTTTAAAAGCATTTTTTTTAAAAAAAGTATTTACTTGTGTGCATGTTGTAGGTAGGGGGATAACTCCACTCCACTCTGCATCTGTCACTCTGTCTGGCTTCATCTACCTAGAATTAGATGCCCCTGAGCTAGGAAATCCCTGGAGATCTTCCCACTCCCCCTTTTCTAGCCATCCTTTGTGGGTTGTCTCCCCTGACTAGATTATAAGCTCTTTGAGGACAGGAAGCCTCTTTCTTTTTCTTAATTGTATCCCCAGCACTTAGCACAGTTCCTGGTGTGTAGTAGGCTTTTTAATAAGTGTTTACTGCATTAGAGTGGATTGAGTATTCTAGAACTAATTCTCAGGAGCTCTTGAAAGCTGATGGTTAAGTTTTCAGTGTGAACATTTACATTTCTGGACTTGGCAAATGTTGCAAATCAGCATTTGATTTATTCAACTGATTTATATGTATATAAACCAACAAACTGATTTATTGTTTTTGTTGATTGCCTACACTTAAGAAAGTGATGGAAGGGTGGAGCCAAGATGGTGGAGAAAAAGCAGGGACTTACCTGCACTCTCCTATATTCCCTTCCAAACAATTTTAAGCAACAAAACAAAATGAAAAACATGAAAAAAATAGAAGAAAATGTGAACTATCTTATTGGAAAAATGGGTGGCCTGAAAAATAGATAGAGGAGAGAATATAAGAATTATTTGGCTACCTGAAAGCCATGATCAATAAAAGAGCCTGGACATCATCTTTTAAGAAGTTTTCAAGGAAAACTGTCCTGATTTTCTAGAACCAGAAAGTAAAATAGAATCTGAATCTATCACCTCCTGAAAGAGAACCCAAAATGAAAACTCCCAGGAATATTATAGCCAAATTCCAGTGCTCCCAGGTCATTGCAAACAGTCAGAAAGAAACAATTCAAATATTGTAGTGTCATTGCAGGGATCACACAAGATTTAGAAGTTTCTACATTAAAGGATCCAAGAACTTGGAATATAATAATCCAAAAGGCAAAGGGGCTAGAAGACTCACCTACTATAATTTTCACAGGAAAAAATGGACATTCAATGAAACAGAGGACTTTCAAATATTCCTGATGAAAAGATAAGAGCTCAATAGAAAATTTGACTTTCAAATACAAGACTTAAGAGAAGCATATAAAGGTAAACAGGGAAGAGAAATCATAAGGGATTCAATAAAATTAAATTATTTACATTTCTACATGGGAAAATGAAACTTGTAACTCCTAAGAACCTTCTCATTATTAGGGCAGTTAGAAGGAGGGCATTGAGTATGAGTTGCATATGATAGGATTCTATCTAAAAAAAATAAAATTCAGGTGTGAAAAAGAGGAATGCATTGGGAGAAGGGGAAAGGGAGAAAGAGGAGTAGAATAGTAAATCATCTCATATAAAAGAGACATGAAAGAGCTTTTACGGTAAAGAACAAGATGGGGGATTTGTGGGAGAATAATTGAATCTTACTCTCTTTGGAATTGGCTCAGAGAGGGAATAACATATACACTTATTTGGGAATAGAAATCTAGCTTACCCTACAGGAAAGTAGAAGGGGAAGGGGACAAGTAAAGGGGGCAGTGAATAGAAGGGAAGGTAGATTGGGGGAAGTAGTAGTCAGAGGAAAAATACTTTTTGAGGATGGGCAGGGTGAAAGGAGAGAGAGAGTTGGATAAATGGGGAAAATAGGGTGGAGGGAAATATACAGTAATCATAACTGAAAAAATGTATACAGAAAGCTTCTCTGATTAAGGCCTCATTTCTCAAATATATAGAGAATGGAGTCAAATTTATAAATATAATAGCCATTCCCCAATTGATAAAATGGTCAAAGGGTATGAACAGGCAGTTTTCAGAAAAAGTAATCAAAGCTATCTTTTGTCATATGAAGAAATGCTCTAAATCATTATTTAGAGAAACGCAAATTAAAACAACTTTGAGGTGCCACCCCCACACCTTTCAGATCAGCTAATATGAAAGAAAAGGAAAATGTCAAATGTTGGAGGGGATGTGGAAAAATTGAGACACTGATGCACAATTGGTAGGGTTGTAAACTGATCCAACCATTCTGGAGAATGATTTAGAACTATGCCCAGGGGCAGCTAGGTGGCACAGTGGATAAAACACCAGCCCTGGATTCAGGAGGACCTGAGTTCAAATCCAGTCTCACTTGACTCACTTGACACTTACTAGTTGTGTGACCCTGAGCAAGTCACTTAACCTTCATTGCCCCGACAAAAAACAAAACAAAACTATGCCCAAAGGGCTATAAAACTGTACATGTCCTTTGACCCAGCAATACCACTACTAGGTCTGTATCCCAAAGAGGTAAAAAATGGAAAAGGATCTATATGTACAAAGATATTTATAGCAGCTCTTTTTGTGGAGGCAAAAGTTGGAAATTTAGGGGATTTCAATTGGGAAATGGCCAACTAAGTTGTGGTATATGATTGTGATGGTATAGTATTGTGCTATAAGAAATGACAAGCAGGATGCTCTCAGAAAAACCTGGAAAAGTTACATGAACTGGTGCAAAGTGAAACAAGCAGAACCAGGAGAAAACTGTACACAGTAATAGCAATGTTGTATGATGATTAACTGTGAAGGACTTAACTATTCTCAACAGTACAATGATCCATGACAATTCTGAAGGACTTGTGATGAAAAGTGCTACCCCACATCTAGAAAAATAGCTGACAGCATCTGAATGCAGATTGGAGCATACTTTTTAAAACTTTATTTTTCTTGATTTTGGGGGGGGGTCCTGTGTTTTCTTTTACAAAATGACTAATATGGAAATATTGTGCATGACTGCACATGTATAACCTATACCAAATTGCTTGTCTTCTCAAGTGAGAGGGGAGGAAGGGGTGAGGGTGGAATAGAACTTGGAGCTCAAAATTTTAAAAATGTCAAAAATTGTTTTTACATAAAATTAGGAAAAAATAAAGCATTATTTTTTAAAAGTCAGGTAACAAAAGAAACATGAAAAAAGAAAGTGATGAAGAAAATCCTAATAATGCAAATTAAACTTAAGAGTTTGTCATGTGTACATTTTTTCCTGTGGAGACATAGTGGTTAAACATTCACCATCACACTTCTGGTTTTATCCCACCAGTAGAATATAAACTCTTTGAGGACAAGGGAAGTCTCAGTTTTGTCTTTTTTTCCTAAGAGCCTAGAATAGTGCCTTGTGTGTAGTAGGTGCTTAATGTATACTTATTGATGGAATCCTTATTGAACCAGGAATAATTGTTAGAAGATGCAAAGTGGTCAATTTAGATTAAAGGTAAAGGAAACATTTTTAACAGTGAGAGCTATCTAGAAGGACTTCTTCTCCTGAGTGGCCACCTTTGAGTGGAGGATGGGGATCACTTGTTCAATGTGTTATAGAAGTTAGTTCTGGCATGGGTTAGAAGAGATGGCTTCCGAAGTTCCTTCCAAACCTGCAATTCTGGGAACAGGAATTGGGAATGAAGCTGTGAATTTATTAGAACAGGGGACTCCCAGGTGAAGAAATTCCCTCCCCTGATTCAGGTGGGCACATTCTGGGAGTCACCTGAGAGCAGCCTAGAGCGTCATGACTTGACCAGTGTCTCAGTCATCAAATATCAAGCATGGGACTTGAACTCAGGTCTTCCTGGCTTCCCAAGCCAGCTCTCTGCCCACTACACCATGTTGTCTCTTGTGATCAAGAGACAATAAGAAGTTAATATATTGCTTCATGGAACTTCTCATACCATTTATCTTCTGGGCAAGAAAGACCTGAGACAACAGGAAAGCTTTGTGGGCTGGGCTGGGGGAAGAAACACTGAAAGGGAGAGTCAGAGATACCCAAGCCACACTCCACAATTGCATGTAGGACAGGCTTCTGCCTGCAGACTCCCCAATGAGCAATTTAACTGATTATTTTATTCTCATGGTGTCCGTGTCTATGTACACAACTAGTTCATTAAATACAGGGAAAAATTAGTCGATTCAGTGAAATTACATCTCAAAGCCTTGTACTGTTCCCACATGTACTTCAAATGCACTCAGTCACTAAGTTTTTCACTTTGTGATTAGTTTTGTGGGCAGGTCTAGGATACTCGCTCCTTGAAATGGGAAATAATGTAATACTTGGAAAGTGACTGCTGGATGCAGTTGGAGGACCTGGGTTCAAATTTCACTTCTGATACTGCTACTGGTGTGACCTTGGGCAAATGATTCCCCCACTTTGGAGCTCAGTTTGTCCATCTGTAAAATGAGGTGATTGGACTAGGTTCCTTCTGAGCAACCACATTCCCACATTTATTCCGGTTCCATGTTTATGATCCGATGACATCCAGGGTCCCCTCACCCTCTCTCTCCCAAAGGCAGGATGAGTCCTCCTAGCCTATGTTGCAGAGCAAGTCTTCTTCACCTGTGGGCTGAAGTATATTGGCCCTGAGTACCACGCAAACTCTGAGATTCTAGGACTTCACATACAGATTAACTAGGATTTTCTTATTTCAAGATTTCGTGGTTTCATCCATGTGCGTATTCATTCTCTCCAGCAACCCACAATGCAGTCCTTCTATACCTTCTAGGTGGTTCTTGTGATAATCTGCGGCTAGAGCAGCAGCAGCAGCAGCTACTTGCCCAAGGCCACCTCGGTACTAAGTGGTCAATCTAGAACACGAATTTAGGTTCATTGCTCTTGACCTCAGTTTCCTCTGCCATCAAAAGAGGGGGATTGGGTTTTATGATTTCTATGGCTAGTCATTCAATAAGCATTTATTAAGAGTCCACTATGTGCTGGGAATATCAAGGAAGGCAAAAGATAGTTCCTGCCCTCAAAGAGCTTATAGTTTAGTAGGGACATGAGAACAGCTATGCACAAACAAGAAATAGAGAGGATTCATTGGAGGTAATCAATAAAGGGAAGACCCTAGCATTAAGGGGTATCTGGAAAGGCTTCTCTTAGAAGCTAATATTTTAGTAGGGACTTCAGGGGAGCCTGCAGGCACAGAAAAGGAGGGGGTGGCATTCTAGGCAGAGAGGACAGCCAGAGAAAATGCCTGGAGTCTAGAAATGGAGTGTGTTGTGTACAGAATCACGGGGAGGCTGGCATTAGTAGCAGTTCTTTCCAGCTCTGAGTCCCCTGAACATACACTCGTTTTTGTTTTTTGTTTTTTTGAGGCAATTGGGGTTAAGTGACTTGCTCAGGGTCACACAGATAGTAAGTGTCAAGTGTCTGAGCCTGGATTTGAACTCAGGTCCTCCTGAATCCAGGGCCGGTGCTCTATCCACTGCGCCACCTAGCTTCCCCTGAACATACACTCTTATGTGTTCCCAGATAAAGCAGCTCCTGTGCTAGCCCAGCAAAGGATGGGGAGCAAAGGTGAGGGGACTTGACAAAGCATTGCTCATCCCCAGGCAATTCTTTCCAATGTTCCCATTTCTTTCCAGAAATTCTATTTCAGCAGCAGTAGGCTCATGATTATTAATGGTAATCGTGGGCAGGGGGAGCCTGCATAAATGAAACGCATGGATAATTTCCAAGCCTCATTTAAAAAACAAATACATCGCCTTCTCCCCCTGCAAAGCATTTGCTGAATGGTTGCCAGGGACAGGGATTGACTGGTTTGGGATGTGCCTCCGTGGACTTGGGCTCCGAAGCAGGAGAACACGTATGCACAGTGAGTTGGAGGGTGAGGGGCATTCAGGAGGGAGGGGGGACTCAAATCAATGAATGAGTGTGCTTTGTCTCCCTCATTGGAATAGGGGCTCGCTGAGCACAGGGGCTGGTTCTTGCCCCATCTTTGGAGATGCCATTGTTACTCCCCTAAGAAAAGAGGCATCTCTAAGAGTATCTTCTGATTTTTCTTTCTGTCTCTCCTACCACACCCCTTAATCCAGAAGGTTCTGTATGTGGGGACTAACAAAAAAAAATCCTAATTGATCCTGAAGCATTCCTTCCTGAGCACCTCCCTGGAGGAGCATTAAGGGCATTGGAGATCACTGTTAGCTTTTAAAAATTCATTCCAAGGGTATTTAATTGTGTACAACCAGTGGAAACAGAAAATAAAAAAATCGCATGGAAAGTTCTCCAAAGTTGGCTCTGCAAGACTGGCAGTTTTATTTGACTAATGCCAATCCAGATGCCTCAGTGTACTTCCCCCTACTCAGTTGATTGACTTTTTGATGGACTAGGGTGGTTGTTTTGGCCCAGCAGAGTCAAGGACTTTGGCTGGGACTCTGTGAGAAAGGCAGCATCATATATGAGTAACTATTCATCTTTGCAGATGTCAAAACCCCAACCCACCCCCAACTTTGTAGTTGGATTGGCTTGGATCTTGTGGATTGTCAGAAACAACTCACCTCTCTCGCTCACATTTTGCCTCCTAAGCAGATGGATCTGAGAATGTAAGAAGTTAGCTTATTTCTTGTGGGTTCTGTTAGCAACCAAGGCTACCAATCTGTCTTTAGAATGCAAAGTGTATTTGCTACAAGGTAGCTGAAGGCAAGAGTGGAACTCACATCAGTAGGGAAAGTCCCTGTGACCTGGGGGCAGGTAGATGGAGAACTCCAGGGAAGTCACTGTTCCCTGTCTCTTCTAAGGTCTGGTCCTGCCTGCTTCTGCCTTGTCTCATGCTGGTTTCTGCAGCTTCAGTGCTCTGCTTGCCTTAGTTACTCTTCAGCCGGGGGGTACGCTGGAACCAGCTCCTGGGGCTCTGCAGAGCAATTGGTCACTTTCCAGTGTGAGCATTTGCACATTGGAAATTGGCGAATGGACCAATTGTCCAATTTCCAGTGTGTGCATTTACATGTTGGAAACTGGCCAATGCTACAAGTCAGGCTTAATTAATCGTTTTGTTGTCTGTCTGGATTTAAGAAAGGGATGGAGAACACAACACAGATTAAACTTTAAAGTAAGTCTTGTCTATATTGGTTTGTTTGTTTTTTGAGAGCTGGTTGTTAAACATTTACCAGCACACCCCTGATGCCATGAGGCCTTTTTTCCCTTGCCATGTCCTCCTGTTTATGATTCCTTTTCTTATTTCTTGCACTCTTCATTCTTCTCTAATCAGCAAATGTTCCTAGTCCCCACAGCATCCTAGAAATAAAGATCTCATTGTCCTAAATGCACTCAGAGTGATGAGGGACTTCCCCAAGGGTGGCTGTCTGTTATCTTTTTGGACTGAATCTGGTCTGCAGTTTATGGTCCTGGGGAGCTGCCTGGAGGCACCAAGAGGTGAGGGGATTGTTCAGGATCACTCAGCGCTATCTCAGCTGTCTTACTGGGTTAGAACTTAGTGAGATTCAAGCTATGAAGGAGAGATAACTTGGCTAGAGGCATTGTGAATTCAGAGGGAAGAGTACTGGCTTTGGGGTCAGAGGATCAGCCACCGGTCAAATCTTGCCTCTGTCATTTCCCAACCTGTGGGTTGATTCACTTCTCTGGGATTCAGTTTCCTTATCTGTAAAATCCAAGGGTTGGACTGGATGAGCTCTCAGGACCATCCCAGCTGTAGATGTGGTAGCTCTAAAAAGCTGGGGAAGGGAGAGGGAGTGAGGGAGAGGGGACAGGAAGGAGAATATGGGTCCCTCTGGTCTGAGTGAGGGGGGTTTCCAGAAGAGGGCAGCCAGGCTCTGGCCTGCCAAGGTCTGTGGGCTCCCAACGCCAGGGAGCAGGAGATGCCTGCTGCAAGTGTTTGTCCACCCCAGCAGATAACAGAGTGTTCCTTCGCACAGATTCCCGTGAAAGGTTTCCCGAGACTGACAGGGGGCAGCTCCCCGTGCCAAACATCACTCATGCTCTGGTTTATGCATTTTCTGCCCGGGTGGTGAAAAACGCATAGTTTGACCAATTAAAGTCATCTCTGGAAAAAGTCCCTGACAGGAGGCAAGAGGCGGCTGAAAAGGACTCCCTGTCCTGTTTCTTTTCCTTGTCTTTCTTTCCTTTTTTTTTTTTTTTAAATTCGGTCACGGTTGAGATTTAATATGCAGCAGCTAGAGGCATTAACTCTGTCCCTGCTGCAGTGTCCCTAGCTGGAACTTCATCAGCAATCCATCCCAGGCTTCTCAAATCTTTTTTGGGCCTCTCTCCTGAGAAAAATAACCTATATTTTAGGAGTAGGTCTAGAGCAGCCACCTCAGTCCATGGAAGGAGCAGAGAGAGTGGGTTCAAATCTTGGCTCAGTCACTTAGAGTGTGACCTTGGGTCTCTGAACCTCAGTTTCCCCATCTGTAAAATGAATAGGTTGGATGGGGCAGCATCTACAGCTCCTTCCAGTTCTAAACCCTATGATCCCTTCGTGTTATGGAATGAAAGGGATACTTACATAGTGGGATGTGACAAGAACCCAGAAGCCACTTCATCCTGATTGGCTACGGTGCCTGAGATTCTGCCGCTGGCATTTTCTGGATCGGGGAAGGCCATCTTATGATGCTTTCCTAAAGCTGCCAATCCCTCTAGGAGGGGGAGCATAATCACTGAGTCCCCAGGCAATCCCTGAGTGGGGGAGCTTGTCAGTTCATTTTCTCCCCAAGAGTCTAATAGTCACAGCCTTCCTGCACTCCTCAGTCTCCCCTTCCCCCTCCCCTCTTTTGAGATCCCACCAATAGGCCCTTGTTTGCACCTCTTTAAGCCAAATGTCATGCATCGATGAGTCTGCTGCCTTGAGTGAGAATCCCGGCTGCGGAGCCTGCTCCCTTTTCTCTGGGTAGGGCTTCATGGCCCCTGAGGGTCTCCCCCATCCTCATCGCCATTTCTAGATCGACGATTATATGCTCCTGAGAACCAGGGCCCGGTCTAAACTATACTGTTGTTCAGTCATTTCAGTCATGTCTGACTCTTCATGACCCTGTTTGGGGTTTTCTTGGCAAAGACCCTGGAGTGGTTAACCTTTTCCTTCTCCAGCTCATTTCACAGATGAGGAAACTGAAGCAAACAGGATTAAGTGACTTGCCCAAGGTCATATAGCCATTAAGTGTTTGAGACCAGATTTGAACTCAGGTCCTCCTGACTCCATTTCTGGTACTCTATCCACCTAGCTGTCTCTCTAAACTATACTGATGGTTCTCAATATTTCTAAATATGAAGGTCTCTTTTTTAAAAAAAATTTTTTTTAGTTGGGCAATGAGGGTTAAGCGACTTGCCCAAGGTCACACAGCTAGTGTCTGAGGCTGGATTTGAACTCAGGTTCTCCTGACTCCAGGGCTGGTATTCTATCCACTGCCCCACCTAGCTCCCCCAGGTCTCTTTTTAATATCCAAGAATCACTATCAGCATCTATCGATTGACAAAGTAATTATGTTAAGAATGGACGTTTATATAGGTCATCTCATTTTATTGTCACAACAACCATTGGAGGCAGGTATTATTTGACAGCCAAGGATACCGAGGCTTCAGGAGGTGCACTGACTTGCTCGGGGTCACATAGCTAGTAAGTGTCTGAGGCTGGATTGGAACGTGGATCTTTCTAACTCCTAGTTCAGTATTCTAGTGATTATTCCATTCAGCTTCTTCTAGGCATGCAGGTAGTAGCTTCACTATTTGATAGATGTAGAAACTGGGACCCCACAGACGTAAAGTCATTGCTTGTAATCACACAGCTAGTAGGGCTCAGAGGCGGCACTCGAACCCAGGATTTCCTGATGCCAAGTCCCTATACACTCTCTCCTCTAGGCTAGGCTCCCTGAGCACAAACAACATCCCAGTCTTGCTGAAGCATTGTGTAAGGGATGAGACTTTTATATAAATGGGGGCCTTGTCTCCCCAGCTGGCTTCTGAACTCCTGGAGGGCAAAGGCTGATTCTTCTCCTTCTCTCTGGACCATAGCTCCCAGCCCAGAATAGACCTTTGCTCAGCAAATGTTTGTTGAAATAATCAATGTTAATAAAGTCATTGTCGGGGCAGGTGTGGGTCATTGGAACAAGGGAGAGAACCTATAAACAGAAAATGTGTCTGAGCCAGGCTGCTTAAAGGGCCGACATTTCAGCTGTGCCAATCAGAGGCCCAGGGGGCCCATCAGGAGCATCTTCCAGGGGTGGTGGGCCTGCCAACTTGGCAGCAACCCTACAGCATTTCCCCTTCCTACCTAGAGGGCTGGTCCATTCAGATCCCCCCCACAACGGGTCCTTGGCTTCTTCCAGAATCAGCCCATAGTAATACTATTTCTCCTCCTTTTTGTTGTGTCTGTATATTTGACTTCTCTCCTTCCTCTTCTCCTTTCTCTCTCATACCTCTCTGAATTTTCTCTGGTTGTCTTTTGTTACATATGTTCGTCTGTCTTTGCATTGCTCTTTTTCTTTATTTCTTCAATCAACCAATCAATGACTCAACAAGTATTTATTAAGGGTGCACCAAGTGGTTCTGTGTTCCAAAGACCAAAGCAAGCCAGTCACCGACGTCTAGTTTACATTCCAGCAAGGGAAGAAGCAACATATACTTAAATATATACAAAACAGCAAAGAAATAAACATATAGTCATTGCAGAGGGTGGGGAACCATGGATTGGGGGAATATTAGGAAGGGCATGGGAGTAGGTGTGGACCTGCTGTTGCCTTGAGCTCTGAAGGAAGTCGACTCTCCTTTTCCTCTTCTCTCTCCTCTTTTTTCACCTCCAACTTCAGGGCAGGACATTTTGAAAGGTCTCGGGCTCAGACTAGAAGTCAAATTCAGTCTTTGATACCTAATGCAGTTAGTCAATGAGAACAGGGTAGAGTGGATGGGTGGGTGGGATGCCCATTTTGATAAAGAACTGTGGATTGTGGGGTCAAAATCACTTGTATACCATAGTTCTAAAGTGGTGAAGAATACGGTGGTACCACTGAAAGGTGCCATTGTTGGCAGGACCACTGTCCTTTAACAATATTTTGATGCCTGGTCCCATCTCACTTCTCTATTTAATTTTTTTTTGTGGGGGGCAATGAAGGTTAAGTGATTTGCCCAAGGTCACACAGCTAGTCAAGTGTCTGAGGCCAGATTTGAACTCAGTTCCTCCTGAATCCAGGGCCAGTGTTTTATTCACTGTGCCACCTAGCTGGCCCCCATCTCATTTATCAAGAAGCTTCTTGCCCATTCCTCCCTAAAACAAGACCAGTGGCTTCATTCTCTGTCCCTCCCATGAGTCCTGTTCATTCCTGAATATTTTGGGCATCATAGGATTCAGAGATGGAAGGTGCTTGCAAAATCATCAGATTTATGTCTGGAAGATTTTATCATCCATCTTGCTCAACCTTTTCATTTTAAAGATGTGGAAACTGAAGAAGACTAAGGGTAGAGGTAGGATTTGAACTCAGGTCCTCTGAACTCCAGTTTAAGGCTCTTTCTACTATACAAGATGATTTCAGATCATCTAGTCTTTTCTTTAGATGAGAAAACTGAGGCCTAGAGCTGAGAGAGTGACTAGTCCAAGGTCACACAAGTCAGTAATCGTCAGAGGGAAGGTGTAAATTCATAGTCAAACAGCTATTACTTATTGGAGGCAGGAGACAGGAAACAGGAAACAGATGGGAGGAAGGGAATATGCATTTATTAAGTGCTTGCTGTATGCTGGGCACTATACTAAGTCCTGGAGATACAAAGGAAAACAAGAAATGGACATTCTACCCAGGGAAGAAAGTGTGCAGAAGGGAGCTGGATGGGGTAGAGGGGAAGGAAGGTACCTGGTGCTGGAAAATGGTTTTGAAATCCAGAAGGGCCAGGAAGGGAGTGAAGGCCAGTCTGGGCCTCTCCACAAAATGGAGGCTCCTGGAAGAACTCACCAATGAGGGAGGGGGATGAACCTTATAGAGGGATAATCCATCTTCAGAAGACTGCAGAGATGGCTGGATGCTCCAAGCCTAGGAGGCCTCGGGCACTGAGAGAAGTTCCTTCAGGATCTTCTTGTCAAACCCCTTCATTTTACACCAGAGGAAACTGAGGATCAGTCAAGTGACTTGTCCAAGGTCACACAGATAGCAAATGGCAGAAATAAGACTAAAATCCAGGCCTCCTGATTCTCAGTCCAGTATTTTTTCTGTGCCTCCCTCCCCCATGTTATAATCATTTATAGCCAGAGAAGTTTGAAGCAGAGTCATCCCAGAACATTTGTGGGCCCAGGAAGCTTTGAACCTTCACCTCCATTAGACATCACAAAATGTTTGCCAGTTTGCCTTAGGCTGGAGTCAAGTTTCTGTCATTTACAAGATATGTGATCTTGGACAATTTACTACCACTCTCTGGGATTTGGTTTCCTTATCTGGAAAATATGGGTAATTCACTGTCCACCTACCTACACTGCAGTGTGGTTGGGCTCCTTGTAAACTGTGGAGTGCTTTTTTTTTTTTTTTTTTTGGTGAGGCAATTGGGGTTAAGTGACTTGCCTAGGGTCACACAGCTAATAAGTGTCAAGTGTCTGAGGTCGGATTTGAACTCAGGTCCTCCTGAATCCAGGGCCAGTGCTTTATCCACTGCGCCACCTAGCTGCCCCCCCTTTTTTTCTTTTTAAATTCAATTTTATTTATTTTCAGTTTCAATTTTTTTTCTCCCCACTACCTCTCCCTCCTTCCCCCATTGAGAAGGCAAGAAAAAGAGAACCCATTACAAATATGCAAAACAAATATTTGTATCAGCCAAAAGAAAAAGAAAGAGAACTTATACTTTAAGCTGTACTCAGACCCCATCAGTTCTCTCTCTGAAGGTGGATTGCATTTTTCATCACCGGTCCTTTGGAATTGTCTCATATCATTGTAATGATCAGAGTAGCTAAGTCACAGTTAATCATTATACAACATTGCTGTTACTGGGTACGATGTTCTCCTGGTTCTGTTCACTTCACTTTGCATCAGTTTGTGTGAGTCTTTCTGGGTTTTTCTGAAGGCATCTTGCTCATCATTTCTTATAGCGCAACAGTATTCCGTCACAATCATATACTATAACTTGTTCAGGCACCCCACAATTGGTAAGCATTCATCCCCTTGATCTCTAATTCTTTGCCACCACAAAAAGAACTGCTATAAATATTTTTGTCCATATGGGTTATTTCCCCTGTTCTCTGGTCTATTTGGGAAACGGACCCTGTAGTGGTATTGTTGGATCAAAGGGTCTGCACTGTTTAATAGCTTTTCAGGCATGGTTTCAAATTGCTTTCCAGAAAGATTGATGAGCTAGCTCACAGCTCCACTAACAGTACATTACTGTCCCTCTATTCCTACAAAACTTGTTATTTTCATATTTTTGGTCATCTTAGCCAATCTAATGGGTGTGAGATGTTACTCAGAGTTGCTATAATGTTCATTTCTCTAATTATTAGTGATTTAGAGCATTTTATATGATTATTGATAGCTTAGATTTTTTTTCCTCTGAAAATTGCCTGTTTGTATCCTTCCACCATTTGTGGAGTCATACTTACTAGCTGTGTGACCCTGTGGGAGTCACCTATTGGATTCTTTTTCCCCCTCATCTGCCTCATCAGATTGTTGTGAAGATCAAATGAGATCTTACAGGAAGCACTTTGCAAACCTTAAGGCCCCTGTATAAATGGGCTACTGCTGCTGCTACTGCTTTAATCATTGCCTGCAGAGATGCAGATTTGGGAAGGTGGGGTGAGGTTTCTTCCAGAGCAGAACCAGGCCGGTACTAGGAGTTAGTTGTCCAAAGGAGAGGCTGAGTCTTGTGGGCACTAGTTGGAGCCCTATTTCCCCCTCTCCTGATTTGGGGTTGCCAGTTTCAGAACTCAGGGCCCCCAAGGGAGCCAAACTGCAGAGGCTGCTGCCAGTCCTAGGCCAACCTAGAAAGGGTCCTGCTCTTTCTGAAAGATTGTAGCTGTATTTCTTTTGAGTGTCACAGCTGAGCCTGAAGCTGGCAGCACTGGTAGATTCCACTGGGTGAATAGTTCCACTTCAAATTGACATGGCCAATGGAGGAGAGTTTTCTTATCCCTACCCCCACCTCCACCTTACCCTCACCCCCCCAGAGATTTCTGAGTTGGAGAAGGAAGGGAGGGAGGAAGAGGGGGAAGGAGAAGGAGGAGGGAAAGAGAGGAGGAAGGGGGAGAAGAAGGGAGTGAGAAGAGGATGAAATGAGAGAGGGGGAAGGGGATGTGAGGGAGAGAGAGGAGGAAGGGAGGGAGAGAGAGACGGAGAGAAGGAGAGAGACAGAGAGAGACAGAAACAGAGAGAGAGAGACAGAGACAGAGACAGAAACAGAGACAGAGAGAGACAGAGAGAGACAGAAACAGAGACAGACAGAGACAGAGAGACAGAGAGAGAGGTGAGAAGACAGACAGATGGGGTGGGGTTGGGGAGGCAGAGAGAGAGGTGAGAAGACAGACAGATGGGGTGGGGTTGGGGAGGCAGAGAGATGGAAAGATCAGTGCATGTTAACAATATTCCCATCTCTCCATTTGTGATTACATCCTGTGACTGTATCAGTTGAGCTGGTGGGAGAATTGGTGGGGAGTGAGGGCAAATAAATCCCTGTCCCATACACAACGGAGCACGTGAGCACAGATGAATTGGTCAGGTTAACTTCTCACTTCCCAGCAGAGAGTCATGTTCTTAGGAGATGAGCCATTGATGGACAAAAAGGAGGATTGGAAAGGCCCAGAGTGTGGGGGGCTGCTTGGGACTGATTAAGTTTGGGTGGGTGGGTACTGGCATACCCTGGGACAGTCAGGGAGCAGGCTTGTGGCATGGTCAGGAGAATCTTAGATTTGGAGTTGAGAGACCTGGATTCCCATCTTGGCACACAGACAATCAGAGGCACAGGCACAGGCTGGAGTTACAAATATAAACAAAAAGGAAAAAAAAAAATCCCTGACCTTGAAGAACTTCTATTCTGATGGGGGAAGTCAGCTCCCAAAAGGGAACTCACAGGGGTGGGAGGGAATGAGGGCACCTGGGGCGGGGGGTTTTTGAAATCCGGAAGCAGAAGGAGGATCACATGCTCTGTGACCCAAGGCACATCAGCTCTTGGAGCATCAGTATCTTCCACTTGAACATTCAGGATCCTGTAAGTTTTAACAGAACTATAAACTGTGACTTTGCCGGCACTTGACTGTGAGCTGGAAAGGGGTTCCAGAGAATCGTTGAATAAATAAGCAGCTAAGATTTGGGGGGTGGGGAAGACATCATGATGCAGTGGTAAGGGCACCGCTGACCTAGAGTTATATGCTGCCCCCGACATTTATTAGCTGTGTGACCCAGGGCCAGTCACATAACCACTCTGAGCTTCTGTTGCCTCCTCTGAAAAACAGGAAGAACAGTGCTTAAGACATCAACCTCAGGGGCTGTCTTGAGGATTAAATGAGATACTGCATATAAGGCAGTTTGTAAACCTTAAGATGCTGCTATTTGCTATGCTGTTATTATTGTTGTTGTTGTTGTTAGCGTGTCATAAATGTGGCACTGGAAGGGGCCTCAGAGGCCGCCTCAGGCAAACCCCTGGTTTTATGGGTAGCGGTCAAGCCTGTGGCCCTAGGTCACCCAGATGGTAAGCTTCAGAGGCAGGATCTGATCCCAGCGCCTTGCATGTCTGTGACACCGCCACCCTTCTTTCCTCTGATCTCCTTTCCCTTTTTTTATCTCCATGGAATGTGAGAAAATCCGTTCTCCTCTGAGGACTGAAAACACAGGAGCCCACCCTGCTCTTCTGGAAAGGCAGCGGCTGCTTTTAAGCAGCCCATTTTCATGTGCACCATTAAGAGCCAGCGGGGATCGCCTTCCTGCCGTCTCTGTTAGGAGAGGCCTTTGGAGCCCAGCTGGAACGGCTGCAGACGGGGCTGGCAATAAAGCCAGTCCCTGGCTGTCGCCTGGGCCCCCTCTGCCCCGAGCTGAGAAAGCTGGATCCTGGCCTGCTGTGGCTCAGTGGGCAGTGCAGGCAGGGCTGGCATTGTCTAAGAACAGCTGCTGACAATAAGGGGCGTTTTCAAAGGCCCCTCTTTGCCTCCCCTCTCAGCAAGTTTGGCTGTTTGTAGTGCCTCACAGCTGGTTTAAGCAACACCCAATCCCCTTGGGCAGCTGCTTGTGTAAGTTATAGCTATGATGAGGACCCAGTGAGATTGTAGATTATAGGCAGGAGTTGGAAGGGACCTAGAACTCTCATTTTACAGAAGGGGAAATTGAGGCCCAGAAAAATGAAGAGACACGCAAGTTCACTCAGGTATTAGAGGCCAAACTGGGTTTTGAACCCAGCCCTTCATGATCCTAAATTCAGTATCCTTTCTACTGTACCCATTCCCAAGGTGCCCTGACCATCATGGCCATCCTAGTGTCATAAATTTAGCGTTGGAAGGAGCCTTGGCATCCATGGAGTCTACTCACCTTGTTTTGCAGATTAGCAAATTGAGCATGGTGAGGTTAATTCATGTGGCTAAAGTTATTCAGGTACTAAGTGCCAGAGCTGGGATTTGAACTCATGTCCTCAGATGACAAACCCAGCATTTCCACTCTACCATGCTGCCTTTCTATCTAAGGAACTCGGGAAATCTTAAAGCTCTCCAAACTCATTCTCTTGTTATTATTTTGAGAGAATGCACAGAGTATTGAGAGAAGGGGCTGGTCTTGCCATCAGAAAGACCTGGGTTCAGGTCCTGTTTTTGGCACATGTTGATGGGGAGATCCCAGGGTCAATCACTTGACACCTTGGTGTCCCAGACTCTAAATTCTTCCAAAGCAGAATGAGTTGCCCTCGAAGGTGGTGGGTTCCTCTTCCACCAAGGTCTTAACCCAACGCTGGATGACAGCCTCTCTGTAGGTTATAGTGAGGATTCCTTTGGCATTGGACTAGATGGTCAATGACATTTGTTCCAACTATAAACTTTCTGTGATTCTGGGAAGGTGCAGATGAATTTCCCATCTGCCTCAGTGGGAGAAGTTTCCATGCTGGGAAGTTTTATATATTAATGAAATCACCACTTCAGTCCTATTTCCCTCATCTAAAATTGTTATTATTATATAAGTATCAACAATATAATAATTAATAGGAATAATAAGCTATAGACTGTGGGAATTTCTTTTAAAGGACATTACTAGTCACCTTTGGTGGTTGGGAGAATGCCTTTGTCTCTGGTGACCTTGCCCTGGTTGCCTCCTTCCTAATTATAATATCATAGCACCCAACTACAGAAGGGACCTCAAGAATCATCTAGATTGATTTCAAGCCAGCTGTGATGGCTAGACAATCCTCAAAGCGATTCAAGACTTGGGACTACCCATGCATGGACAGAGTTCATTCTAAGTACCCTGAGAGCAGAGACTGTCCAATGCATAACTATCCTTAGCACTGTGATAAAATAATGGAATTTGGCAGATGCCCAGGGGCCCCACCTGATTGATTTCGTATTGCTTGAAAAACCAACTAAGTACCTACTTGGGATGATTAGAGATAGGCCACACCTGGCCTGCCCTGAGTGCCATATACTGCTGACGTCAGCAGGGGGACCAATCTCAGCCATGCAACTTGAAGGACCTCCCTCTTGGGGGAAGGAGAGAAAAGGTAGAAAAGAGCATGCTGAGGCTGGGAACTCTCTCTTTCCTGTTGGTGGGCTTCTGAGAGTGAACTGGAGAGGGGATGCACAGCTGACTCCCATAGAAACTATGGACCCCAGGTGGTGAGTTCATAGAAATCTCTTTGAATTAGTTGAGCTGGAAGCAAGTTTGGGTATTGAGTCTTGGCTAGAGCTAGGGAGTTTATCCATTTTTCTCTTCCCCAATTCCCTTGTCACTAGCTTTATTAACTTCACCTTTGTTATATGTTTTGTTTGTGGAAAAGAGGCTATTAATCTCCTTTCTTATTGGCCTGGGAGAAATAACTAAAAAAGGTAGTTTGGAAGAGAGGAAACTTTGGACTTAGAGGTCCCTCATTATTTTCTGAACCCCAATATTATGGTGATACACCCAATTGACTCTCCCCATATTAAATTTGGCCCCTACAGTGCCAAACACATCTAATAGGGGTTTAACAAATGTTTGTTTATTGAGTTGTTTATTCAACTAAATTACATTGTTTATTAAATATGAAAAGATCATAGCTTTAGAACTAGAAGGAAACTTACAGGTCACATGCTCCAACTCTCCCGTCCCCAAATTTTAGAGATTAGAAAACTGAGGCACAGAGAAGTTAAGTTACTTTCTCAGAGTCACATAGCAAGTAAATATCTTAGGTGGGATTAGAATCCAGGTGTTCCTGATTTTAGGTCTAATGCTATATGTTTGGAGAAGAGTGAAGATTCTGCTCAGGCTGTAGTGAAGGGAAGGGCTCATATTGGGAAGTGTCAGAGGTAAGGCAATAAAAATTTCTCAGCAGAGTGTGATATGATAAATGTAGTGTTTTGGAAAGATTAATCTGCTGGGGGTATAGGTCATGGATGGCTGGTAGTCATGTAGTCCAAGGGGCAGCATGGTACAGTACTCTGAACTGGGAAATCAGAAGATATGGAATTAATTGCTGTCTCTGGTGCTGAATAGCTAGGTATTCTTGAGCATCCTTCCTACTTTTCTCCTAAGGGCTTCAGTTCCCTCATCTACAAACTGATGAAGGTTGGACTAGCCAGGCTTTTTTTTTTTAAATCCTTTCCAGCTCTGATTTTCTCTGGCTCTGGGTAGGAGACAGAAGAAACTCAAAGTTATCATTGGTGTCAGACACCATCTAGCTCAGTCAGTATCTGTATCTGACCTAGGGGCAGATTCCCAAACAAGTGGGTCATCCAGCCCCCTTTTGAAGCCTTCCACTGAGGTAAACTCACTGCCCACTGAGGTAGCTCTGTCTACTTTTTTTTCCACGGCAATGAGGGTTAAGTGACTTACCCAAGGTCACACAGCTAGTAAGTGTCAAGTATCTGAGGACAAATTTGAACTCAGTTCCTCCTGAATCCAGGGCCAGTGCTTTATCCCCTGTGCCACCTAGCTGCCCCTGCTTTGTCTACTTTTATATAGCTCTTGGTGATATGGATTTTATTTTCTGATTCCTCCATAACTTCTACCCATGACTCTAATTCTTTTTTTTTTTAGTGAGGCAATTGGGGTTAAGTGACTTGCCCATGGTCACACAGCTAGTAAGTGTCAAGTGTCTGAGGCTGGATTTGAACTCAGGTACTCCTGACTCCAAGGCTGGTGCTCTATCCACTGCACCATCTAGCTGCCACCATGACTCTAATTCTTGACCTCTGGGGATGAGCAGAATATCAACATGAAGGCAGCCATCATCTTTTCCCAAAGCCTTCTCTTCTCTGGACTAAACATCTCCAATTCCTTCAACTTCTTTCCTCATATGACTTGGTCTTGAGGCTCCTCATGACCTTGGTCTCCTTGCTCTGGACCTGATCTAGCCGATTGATGTCCTTCCTAAAGAGTGGCATCTAGAAGTGAATACAGCAAATGAATGAAAAAAAGACATTCTAAATGAAGTGCCTGCTATTTGCTAAGTAGAAAAAGAAGA